>NC_084531.1:3030747-3330747 GCF_024500275.1 Phycodurus eques
CCTGAAGATAGCTGGGCTAGGCTCCAGCACGCCCGCGACCCTAGTGCGGATAAGCGGTACAGAAAATGTATACACACACATACATATTCTTTTCAAAATGTTTACAGTATGTGCCTTGAACGTGCATTACTGTCATTATAGTCTCAAAAACTGACAGGAGTTCCGGAATGACACTGCCACCGGGGCATCCTGCTTCCACGAGTCATTTTGTTAAGTATGGAGTTTGTTGTACCAATGTCATTATCTATTGACATTGATGATATTGTCAACCAAAGTTATTTTGTACGCAAAACCAAAAGCAGTGTGTGTCATGATAAAGACAACGAAAAGTTGCGCCAAATTTATTGATGGAATGCTGCTGTCCTTGCTGTCGGATTAAATATGAGTTCTGTTATGAATACAGGTTTGTGATTCAAATCACAGTTATCAGAATCAGAATTATCGTTAAGTATGTCAAAAACACACAAGGAATTTGTCTCCGGTAGCTGGAGCCGCTCTAGTACGACAACAGACAGTCAACTGAAAGAGAATACTTTTGAGACATAAAAACATAAAAAACACAGTCACTGAGCAATAAAAGGTTACCAGTAATGTGGTAATGCTGGTACAATTGTGCAAAATGATGCCGAGTCCTCTAGCAATTAGAACAGTTTGAAATGACTGATAGAACAATAGTCTGGTGCAATGACCATTGTGCAAAGGGCGCAGAGACTTCAACAAATGTATGCAGTTTAAAGTGACTAATAGTGCGATAATCTGGGACAATGTCAATTGTGCAAATGGTGCAGATGCTTCTCAAGCACATGAGTGGCCAGTATTGGTCAACAACAGATATGCAAATAGTGCAGAGTGGCGAGACTACTCCAGTGAGTGCACGAGAAATGTATGAATTGCCCGACAGAGATGTGACAACAATCTCAAGACAAAATTGGCCGCATGTTACAATGGAATTGTAAGTTAACTGTTTAAGAAGTTAATGGCAAAAGGGAAGAAGCTGTTGGAATGTCTGCTTAATTTAGTTTGGATTGCATTGCATTGCATATACTAGATTAAAGCTAAACTCAAGTGCTATGTTTTGATCCTGTTTGGTTAGGTTAATTGAATTTCTTGTTCTTGCATAAAAACCTTGTCATTCACCCTAGAGATTTCAGTATTTATGCTCGGTGCCAAAATGGGACTTTTGGGAGCGATAAGGATTTTAAGCAAGTTTAAAGCCTTGCTCACCATCCATGACAGCCTGCCAGGTTTAAGCAGGTGTTTACAGTTTACCGATGTCTCGTCTTTAACTGCATTTAAAGATAAAATCTCTTCTTCCTCATGCACATTTTCCCTCACCTGACAAGCCTCACATAGGAGAAAGGCATATTTAGTTTTCTTCTCCCATAAAGCATAACGATGGAAAAATTCTGCGATGCTACTCTAATTCTTCTTTTGTACACTTTCTGACTCTTTGGCTAATCAGTGAGACTGACACTTCATTCTCTTCAATATTGCAGCTTTAATCAGTATTCTTCAATGACAAAAAAAAAAAAAAAAAAAAGAAAGTCCAATGGCTGAAAAAAGTATATCTTCTTAAGAGCGCTACACTTTAGTTTAGCTACAGCCACTACAAACTGCTTTGATTCTATTTTTTTTTTCACGGTTAACCCATCCGGCTAACTTTGTAACTTGGGGGGTGGAGGCTTTATGCCAATAGCTCTGTCAGCTATAAATAGTGTGACATTACAAAAACAAAACAAAAAAGGTTTACCAGCTGTTCTGAAAGCGAGGCTTAAGTACAAGTATTTTAGAAAATAAAATAACTTTGGCATTGTGTACCTTGTACAATTTTAGTACAAGTATCTGACAATAAATGTACTTAAATACCGAAAAAATTATCTCCCATTAAATGTACTTATTTATTTACACCTTAAACTGGTCACCAGCCAATCGCAGGACACATACTGAATAAACAAACGACCATTCGCACTCACATTCACACCTGCGGACAATTTAGAGACTTAAAAAAACCTACCTTGCATGTTTTTGGAATGTGAGAGGAAACCAGAGTACCCAGAGAAAACCCAAGGGTTCAAGGATACTCACGGATAGCCCCTTGAGATACATCATCTCATTTTATAGGGGCTCCTTTCAACACATACAAAATAGTAATTAAAGATTAATCCAGAGTTTCACATAGGTACATATAAACACACAGTCGCTTACAACACAAATACACACAATCACTCACTTAGTGCTTGCCAAAGCCTAGTCCACCACCAACCAGTCGACATTTGACAATATAAATGTATATAAAATGCCACAAAGGTTTACCAGGTTTACCAGGTTTACCATATATGTTAATACATACAATGCAAAGTGTACACAACATCAAGGCACAAAACAAAACACAATAAATACACCCAAATGTATGTATACAACTTCAAAAGGGAGTGCGTTTCTCGATTGACTGAGTCCAGCAAAAGATGAGAATAAAAAACAAGAGCAGAATGTTTGACAATTTAAAGTAAAAGTAAAGGTATTTTAAAAAGTGACTGGTAAGTGTTTTGTTATTACCATGTTTTTATTTCATTCTTTTTTATGTATTTCGTTTACTTTAGTGGTGTAGTTAAAGATCTGCGAATTGGCTACTGCGCATAGTTAGCTAGCACACGTTAGCCTGGCCATAATGTAAACCATATGCCCAAACAAGCTCATGAATACTAAGGAAACATTGACTTTTTGTCTTCACTGGATTAATATAAATCCATTTAACCGACCAGGTTGGACGGAGAGGTTTTGAATGCCAATATTTCAGTTACTTTTTAGGTAAGCATAAGAGGCACTTTAGGTAAGCATAAGAGGCACTTTCACGCTAATATAAGAAAATCCTGTAAATACACCCAAGGGGGTGAATTAAATTAAGTGTTGATTTATATGCCAAAACTATAATTACAATATCTGGTTTGATGTAAAAAAAAAAAAAAATAATAATAATAATAATAATAATAATAAAAAAAACAAAATTTAAAAAAAGCTTTCATGTAGCCAAGCTACTTATGTCATTTCATAGTTTTTTCGCTTGTTAAATTTCTCTGGTGGGTAGTTTCAGTGTACTGAAGCGTCTTTTAACGTTGAATAATTTGTAGTTTAGCTCACGACATGTGCCCGACACTGGCAGGAGTGGTGCATCTAAAAACACGTAAATGTTTCACTCAATATTAGCAAAGAACATATTTCATAAACAGAACGGTACAGCACTAATATATGTCGAATAACAAATAGATACTGACTTTAATGCACGCTCAACACTTTAGAATAAACCCTGTAATTGCTCGGAGTTTGTTTCACTGCAGAAAAAGGGGCAAGGCAGGGGGCCAAAGAGGTGATCTGACGGCCTCTTGAATGACAGCAGCAAAAGCAAACAACCAAGGCCCCAACCACATACTGTATATCTAGCACACTTTTCTAAAAATCTGTGCAGGCAGGCAGGACTTACCTTCTGCTTTGTGCTTCACGGTTCAGGTATTATGTCATCAAGAAATGTCTTTGGATTTATTTTTTTTTAAAAATATTTTTTTTTGTGTAGTAACAAGTAACAAATATCATCAGGGGCAATATATCTGCTTAAAAGTGTTTTTTTTTTTATACAGGTTCCAGATATTTAAACAGCGAAGTAAAGTACAAATATGTGAAAATTTTACTCAAGTACTCTAACTAGAATTTGTACTCCATTTCATTACAAGACTTGTAACCAGCTGACAAGCTTTGAAAAAATTTTCTACCAACATTAACTTCCGCAGAAAATAGTATAATAATATATTGAAAACATTTGACAAAAGGGCCATTTTATCCAAGAGTCAATCTTGGAAAAAAATACATTTTGTCAAAACATATATTTAAACACAATCCTGAACAAATAATTTTTTTTAATGCCTAACAATTTGACATGATAAAATGACCCGCCAAACTGCAAGGAGAGAAGAGAAACATCGCACCCCCTCGCTCTCTCACAGTCCTTTGTAGTCCAATGTAGAATTATACAGGTAAGACAAGCGACATTGGCAAAATATTTCCGGCTTGAAGCACATATCTCAGGTCAAATGGACGCACTTTGAACTCCGGAAGCCACAAAAAAAAAATATACAAAACAATCCATCATATTGAAAGATTTATATAAAAAATGCATCATAATGTCTAATAAACTGGAATTAAACACTAAACTTATTAATCAGCTCGCCCTACAAAGGCAATTATTAAAGAAGAACGAGACATATGCTTTAACATCATATGTAGGATTTCTATATTTAAGCACATTTTATTTATTCCATAGTCAACAATACATGCACTGTACATCGTTATTTAAAAGTATTTTCTTCTTTTCCTTTCAGCTTGTCCCGTTAGCGGTCGCCACAACGTGTCATCCTTTTCCATCTAAGCCTAATGTTATTTAAAAGTATGTGTCTTAGTTAATGTTTGATGATGATTCATGTGTAATGTGTCAATGCAGCTGCATAGTAAGTGGGTGAGTGCTCGACTCCGCTCATATACAACCAACTCTACTGATTAATTGCCTCGTTAAATGTAACCACTGGGGCACAAGTTTGCTTGTCAGAAAATAATCCACACTCATTAGACTTCTACTTTAAATTGTTTAAATGCATCGCATTTGCTAACCTGCATCTCTTTGATGTTGCTCTTCAGTGGGTCAACTACGTCAGCTTTGCAAACTTGGTTTGTAGTATCTTGCGGCTTGCCACAAGTGTCAACCGTGTAAGCAAAACATATCCACATCTCAGTCTGTGCATCCTTTTTTCTTAATGCGCTACGGACGAGCGGAAAATCTTGTAGTTATTTGCTCTCTATGGCTAACACACGCGCTCTGAGGAGTGACGCTTTTTGGGAGCCACTGCCCACTACAGAGAGCACTGTGAATAGAAGCAAATGCCTACTGCATTAATCAGGCTCTGGTACTGTTACTCTTACCAAAAAACACTGAAATGTAAAAAAATTTTTAAATATAAAACTGAGTTATTTATGTTCCTTTTGGCAAGATCTTGGTAGTTCAAAATCATTTTGTCGCTTTTTGACCTTCAAAAATAAAGAAAATAAAAAAATCTGATTGTATCAACGGACTTTCCCCATCGGAAGCAAATCACCCATGGGCCAAGGTGAGAGGCAGTTGAGACGGAGTCCGAAGATAATCTTTTATGGGGGTAAGGGGTAAGGGGAGGCCGAAGAGGGGGGTAGACAAAGTGTCTACTCGCGGCCCAGTACAACTTGGTTGGGAACCAAAGTGCTAAACAGTATTTACAACAGGCAAATAGGCACAAGACATTTAGGCAAGTGAGACAGAAAAAGGACCAATGCCTTACAAGGAGTGCCTAAGAAGTGGACTGTCATGTCTCCAGTTACCAGTGCGAGTGGCTCTTGAGCATTTATATACTGGTGGAAAAGGTTTGGTAAACTGAACTCCCTAAAATGTTTGTGTATTTAGTCCACCTAACCAAGTCTGCAGGATACAACAACACTATTCATTAGTATATGTTGAAATAGATTGTGGTGGCCTGCCAAATATATGATTCAAATTCACACAGCTCTAGATCCTTGTCGTGTTACCAACAACCTCCTTGCAATAAACCTCACTTATGTCTCGACAATTGACATCCCGCTTGATCACATTCAATGTGAAAAGAGAGGACACCACAGCCTTCAGGCTACAGAATAACAGTGACCGGTTTCAAGGCAGCACAGAATTCTGACTTTCTTCAAACAACCAAAATCCACCATCATATGACTTGCTTAAATAAAGCACAACAATGTTATTCAAAACAACAAATTATATTTTATATTTGTAATGCCACCCTTCAAGTCTGAGAACATCTTTTCATTAGGATTAAAAGGGATTCTGCACAAAACCACTGTGTTTTCTTACTGCCATGTGGTATTCTTGTGTTGATGGAAAATTGTCCAGTTTGAATGTCATATCTGGCGGTCAAAAGAAAATGTAATTAAAGAGATCTAGATTAAATAATTTTTAAAAAGCGAAAGAGAAGTGAAAGACAACCACAAAGAAATGAGAAGGCCTGTTCATATTTGAAGACAAGGAATAATACAAATACCTTCTGTAATTGGACACTGTTAGATAGTTCAGATTTACCTCATGCTCTAGCTCATACCTGGGCAAAGTAATGCCCACTGGCCACATCTGCCTGTCCACAGTCTGTGACTGGCCCTCACAGTCTTCATGAATTCGAAATAAAATGTAAAATGTGCTGTTCTTTTATTTGGATGTGCACGTGTGTGGGCCGTACGCTTGTGTCTTCAATGTTGTCAGACTTAGCATCACTGTTGCTATATTTGGCACCTTGTCTGACACCTCTCGCAACTACCGTGGTCCTCATTTTAGATACATTCTTGTTTTCTGTGCGTGTAGGGAAGGGAGGAATTTGCCCTGATAATGAACTACCGTTTGTGCTCATAATCTCAGTACACTTTACAAATATGGAAAACAATTATCCACACTTGCTTTTTGCAATAGTTGAGTGATATAGAGTTGATATGGGTATGATGTATGATTTATTTTTAACAATGTATGTCTTATAATTTTGTTTAACATTTCTATTTCCTGGCAGTACTGTAGACGACTGGTAAGCACATCTGCCTCACAGTTCTGAGGGTTCCTCCCCTGTGTGGAGTTTGCATGATATCGCCGTGCCTGCGTGGGTTTTCTCCGGGTACTCTGGTTTCCTCCCACATCCCCCCAAAAAAACATCCATGGTAGGTTAATTGAAGACTCTAAATTACCCGTAGGTGTGAATGTGAGTTAGAAAATGATTTATATAAATACATTGAATTCATATGGAACATATTATAAACAATGGAAGGTTGGATCTTGGCGTGGCCCTTGATAACCGTTCCAGTTTCTCACATGACCCCTTTGGAAAATGAACTGCCCAGCTGGTGAGTATACTGTATAGTCTACTGATCAGCAGTCTGTAAACACCAGACTACAATGCTTTTCTTTTGCTTGTATATTAATTATCACAGCTGATACATTTTTGGAGAGTGAGTACCGACATATGCCAATTGCTCCAGTTTTTTTTATATGTATCAGTTTTATACATATTCTTACCAGGCCTGCATTTCATAATATCTTTAGTTCGTTCGAGTTTGTTTATATATATATATATATATATATATATATATATATATATATATAGAGAGAGAGAGAGAGAGAGAGAGAGAGAGAGAGAGAGATTTATTAAAAAAGAAAACTGAAAATATCTGAAATATCACACAGCCATAAGAAATATCAAAAAAATATCATAAATATATATGAAATATCACACAGCCATAAGTATTCAGACCCTTTTCTCAGTATTTAGTAGAAGGACCCTTTTGAGCTAATACAGCCATGAATCTTTTTGGGAATGATGCAACACGTTTTTCACACCTGGATTTGGGGATCGTTTGCCATTCCTCCATGCAGATCCTCTCCAGTTCTGTCAGGTTGGATGGTGAACATTGGAGGGCAGCCATTTTCAGGTTTCTCCAGATATGCTCAATTGGGTTTAAGTCAGGGCTCTGGCTGGGCCATTAAAGAACAGTCAAGGAGTTGTTCTGAAGCCACTCCTTTGTTATGTTAGCTGTGTGCTTAGGGTCAGTGTCTTGTTGGAAGGTGAACCTTCGGCCCAGTCTGAGGTCTTGAGCACTCTGGAGAAGGTTTTCGTCCAGGATATTCCTGTACTTGGCCGCATTCATCTTTCCTTTGATTGCAACCAGTCGTCCTGTCCCTGCAGCTGACACACCCCCACAGCATGATGCTGCCACCACAATGCTTCACTTCTTGGGCCTGTATTGGAAAGGTGATGAGCAGTGCCTGGTTTTCTCCACACATTCCGCTTAGAATTAAGGCCAAAAAGTTCTGTCTTGGTCTCATCATACCAGAACATCTTATTTCTCACCATCTTGGAGTCCTTCAGGTGTTTTTTAGCAAACTCCATGCAGGCTTTCATGTGTCTTGCACTGAGGAGAGGCTTCCGTGGGGCCACTCTGCCATACCGCTCCGACTGGTGGAGGGCTGCTATGATGGTTGACTTTCTGGAACTTTCTTGCATCTCCCGACTGCATTTCTGGAGCTCAGCCACAGTGATCTTTGGGATCATCTTTACCTCTCTCACCAAGGCTCTTCTCCCCCAATTGCTCAGTTTGGCCGGACCCCAACTCTGCGTTCTGGTCATCCCAAACGTCTTCCATTTAAGGATTATGGAGACCACTGTGCTCTTAGGAACCTTAAGTGCAGCAGAATTTTTTTTGTAACCTTGCCCAGATCTGTGCCCTGTTACAATTCTGTCTCTGAGCTCTTCTGGCAGTTCCTTTGAGCTCATGATTCTCATTTGCTCTGACATGCACTGTGAGCTGTAAGGTCTTATATATACAGGTGTGTGGCTTTCCTAATCAAGTCCTATCAGTATAATCAAACACAGCTGGACTCCAATGACGATGTAGGACCATCTCAAGGATTATCTGAAGAAATGGACAGTACCCGAGTTAAATTTATGAGTGTCACAGCAAAGGGTCGGAATACTTATGGCTGTGTGATATTGCAGTTTTTCTTTTTTAATAAATTTGCAAATATTTCAACAATTAAATTTTTTTCTGTCAATATGGGGTGCTGTGTATACATTAATGAGGAAAAAAAGGAACAAATTATTTTAGCAAATGGCTGTAATATAACAAAGAGTGAAAAATTTAAAGGTGTCTGTATACTTTCCATACCAACTGTGTTTGTATATATATATATATATATATATATATATATATATATATATATATATATATATATATATATATATTCGTAAGCCACTAACGCCTACCTTTTCCTTTGGTAAACAGCACAAAGGTCAGCATTCAACAGTGCAGTTATTTAGAGTGGCCTTTCCTGATGCGAAATGCTATCAACAGATGAAACTTTCATTCGGCGTTTATACTGCATGCAAGTTTAGGGTCTTGCTTCAATACTGGTGGAAGGGATGGATGGGCAGCCATCTGACTGAGGAAAAATTAAATTGAGATGCTAACAATCAGAACAACACAAAACAATACCCCACCCAAATTGCAGCCTTGAATTCTACACAAATTTTAATTCAGGTTCATTACAGGATTGAACTATAGCCCTTTACACACTGGCTGTCTTTTTTCCGCCTTTATGTGCCAGCCTCTGTTAGAGCTTAGCAGAGGCAGAACATCGCCAGCTAAATCATGAAAGCAAATCATGCTGTCAAACTGACATGACCACACCTCTTAATCTTAATCAGTTATCTTAATTGAGTCAGCCACAACTGTCGTGTGAATGCCCCATCGGACACAGCAATGTCCTACTATGGAGTTGTTAGAAAGGGACAGGCAAATTAATGCACTGGTGGTCTATGGGGCAGTGAGACTCAGGTGGTAGCGTGGTCGTTTCTTAACCCGTGAGGTAGGTTCCATCCCCAGTTTGTGACCGTGTCACAGTTCATTTCAGCTCAAGATCCTGCTCCTGGTGTTGTATCGTCACTGTGTGACTAGGGTTACTTTATTTATAGAGCACTTTTCATATAATGACATGAACTCAAAGTGCTTTACACACACAAATTCGCACACAAACATGCAGGTAAAAACAAAGATAATAATCATAATAATAAAGTTATATGTATGAGATTATTGTGTGTGAAAGGGTGAATGAGGTAACAGTGTAAAAGGGCTTTGAGTTCCTTGGACTGTAGAAAAGTTCCATACAAATGAAGTTCATTTACCATTTACTGTTAGGCAACACCTCTGATGCACCAATATACTAATTTGCAGTGTGAAAGCAACCTGTACGAAAAGAGGCTACACCCAACTATCTGTTTCCATCTGGAAACAGTATGAATCATGCATGGCCCATCACAAACCACTGACAACTACCGTACTTAGTGAAAAATTACAGCCGGTGAAAGTGAAAACATGAGGCCTGTGAAATTACCCCCACCCCTTGTTTCTTCACTCAAACACATGCCTCAAGCTAAATCCACACTGTGCGGCTGACTAAGCACTTTCTATCCACTTGACTGCCTCAGGAATTCCCCGCCCCATCCACCAATTACGACCTGGTGCAGATGTATTGCGTTTCACCTGAGTCATCTGTGTGATTGTTATGTATGTAAGTGTTGGCATTTATGTACAAAATAACTGGCTTCCATAGTTTAATGGCTGGTCAGTGTCAGCAACATTTCAAGAGTTTTTTTTGTTTTGTTTTGTTTTTTTACATTTTGGCACCATTTTCTTCCATTATGGAGTGCAGCATTATATATTATTAACAGTGATCTTAAGCTGCTCTGCTGTTTAGCCTGTCTCATTTAGGCTACCATTCATACTGCAATGTGCCTGCTCGCTGACTGCTTTCCACTTAATTCCCTGAAGGAGAACTATTACGCAATTATTTTTTAACAGTTCCCAGGTTAAAGGAGGATAAAGAATTACAGCACACGTAATAACCACCTGTCACACACCTTGAAAACAGGGAGGGGTGTGGGTGGATGGTTACTGCCCCAACGTAAATGCAGAGTACGGCATTCATTATGTGATGATCGGTGGCAGAGCTAGGGCACACACCGACGCAAACAGCAACACAGTTTTGCCAACTTAGCAACTTTGTCACCACTATGCATGGACTTTTCTGATCCTGTAAGCCATATTTTTTTCCCTAAAAGTGATAAGCGGCAAATCAAGCAACGTACTGTGATGTTAATGTAGACTTGTGGAGACACCACCCTGTCCAGATTTGCAAATGAATGATGCTTGCGCGATGCCACCACTGACTAATTTAACCGTATCGTCACTGCCCGTGACACTCCAGAGATCCAAGTATTTGTCAACAAACAACTAAAAAGTTACTTTTTCCTTAATATCTCTTCCCCTTAATAATCAAGTACAGCAGGTCGCACAATTCATGTTCATATTAGGGATTGGCAGTTATAGATTATTAATTTCAGGAATTTCCGTGGTGCTTCACTGATAGTGTAGTGGTACAATCGCCTGACTTGAGTGCAAGCAGCATGGGTTCGGTTCCCACTTAGTGAAGGTGTGAATGCGAGTGTAAACTGTCCCTACTGTATACTGTACTCTTTGTGCCCTATGATTAACTGGTGAGCAGTGGATGTCTTTCGCCTGACGTTAGCTGGGTTTGGCTCCCACTCGCCGCAACTCTTGACAGGGTGGACAGCATAGAAAATTTGTGGATGATTGAATGTATTTGTCTGGAACTAGGTTATGTTAGCCTTCCAGATGGGGATATAGTGATTTAAATCGTTTTAAAAGGCAATCCTAGGAAATACGAGGAAATAACGCATTGAATGCTTTGAATTTACACATGGCAGACTTTATACAGAGGTGTGTATGTGTTACAAGAAACACACTTGTAATTCCTTTTACTTACTTTATTTTTTTCAGTTAGCACACAGCCATTAGCGTCCCCCAACCCTAACTTCTTCTTCGTCTCTTTTCTTCCTCGTATCCTATCGATGCACGAAATCTAGACATTCCTCTCCGTAGTGCCCCTAGTGGGTCGACCGACAGACCATAGTATGTGTGACTGTTTTTTAGCACTTAATTGATCAAGAAGTTGACCAGTCTGGTGGATGGCAGATGAGAAGGCAGCGAGCGAGAAATGATCAGTAACAATGTGTATGCGTGTGACTTGCCTCGCCCTGCATGTTGAAGCCTTTCAAGCTCGCTAGCTTATCTTAGCTCACTAGCCACTAACATGGACGCGTTTGTGATCAATACATTGCTCAGCAGAGTGAGACTGTAAAGTGTTGTGAATGTGATTATAACAGAAATAGATATAATAGAAATGCTGAGAGCGTTGCTGATTGCGCAACGAAGTGAGATTCTTGAAGAAATATTCGTCGCTTTTGAAAGAACAACAGCAGAGTACGAGGAGGGGGAACCACTTTAGTGGTGTAGTTAAAGTGGTGTCGTTAAAGATCTGCGAGTTGGCTACTGCGCAAAGTTAGCTAGCACACGTTAACCTGGCCATAATATAAACCATATGCCCAAACAAGCTCATGATTACTAAAGAAACATTGACTTTTTGTCTTCACTGGATTAATATAAATCCATTTAACCTACCAGGTTGGACGGAGAGGTTTTGAATGCCAATATTTCAGTTACTTTTTAGGTAAGCATAAGAGGCACTTCATCCTCTGGGAAGAGTCTTTCACTCCAATATACAGGTACAAATAAATGGTCAATGGTCAAAAATAAAAATAAATTTTAAAAAATCATCCTGTTACTGTAAATGAAAAATATTAAAATACATATTAAAGTATTCTCTGTCATTCTAAATTCCCTTAAACTGTGAATTACCATCGTCGCTACACTGTTACACATTCCCGTAAATTCTACAGTTATTTGCCACATACCTAACAGTAAAAATACTACTACTAATAATAATAATCATAAGTGATTTTACAGCAATTAACTACAGTTTCCACTGCATCATGGGTTTTGGTTGACGTCACACAGAGTTACTGTATTTTTGCATGCAGGAGAACTGTGAAGCCGTGTGGCTCCCAGCATGCATTGCGCCATAAAATGTCGAACTATTGCCATAACAAAGATGTTAATCCTTAATGTTCATGAACGATAAGGATTAACGTAACATTGAGCATTGGGGCAACAATTTTCTGCTTTTGTTCAGAAGTGAAGGTCAAAGGGTGTTGGAACTTTACATCTCAGTTCTTTGCTGAATGACTTTCCACGTCAGACCTAACAAGCTATTGAGTTAAAATGCCACCATACTGCACTTTTTCCCATTTTCTGTCAGTAAGACCTCTTGCAAGAATATCTATCTAAGACAAAAAGGCATTGGCTACAGCGGGGAAAGGCCAATTTGTGAATATCTTAATCAGATATTGATGGTAAGGTCAGTGCTGACAATTGCCTCAATTCTCAAAAGAAAAAAAGGCAGAGGAATATATGGTTATTGAAAAAAAAACTAATTACATAGTTGGTCAGGGTGTAGTCCGCCTTTTGCCGAAAATCAGCTGGGAGAGGCACCAGCACAAAAAACAGGACTTCAATAGGGCGAATCTTTCTCGACACCGGTTTAAGAAAGCTCCCATCGCCGTTGACGGTCCACTGTGTAATATGCAGGGACAACGGGGAGATTTAACCCTTTAAACGGACATGACTCCCTTCGTACCTAAGGTGCGGGGGACTAGGGTAAGCGAGATCTGACACATGACTGACTTGCCCACATCCGCCTACTGTATCTATTCATCTGTTCTGGTGTCATGGAGTGCCAAGAATACACAGCAGCAATAAAAAAGTATCTCTGTCTCTTTGCACATTGCAACATATACTGACATACATTCTGATTAGCTGGTGAATGTTATTACAGAGGAATTAGAAGGTTGTAGCAATAGCAACATTTTAAACTATTGACATCAGATGTGGAATGTTCTTAACAATGCATTGGCATGGCACCTGTTACTCGTGTTTTGCCCGTTCATGGCTTGGAGCATGATTTTCAGCTCAATTTGACACACCTCCATGCCAGTTGTATGATCCCTGCATTGTGACCACGTTGTATGTTCATGCACAATGAGCTCGCAAATCCGAAATCATACCTGCTGTTCACTTCACAGACATAAAGGTTGGGGTAAAACTAATGCAGGACCAGCTCATCAATATTGATGGTGAGAATCCACATTCCCTACTGTCTCCAAATATGGCATTTTAAATTAGAACTTTCTAGATTAGCCGAAGTGCATTTTTTTAACCATTAATGACGTATTTTAGCAGTTAGAATGGGGGCATGTTGAAATGATGTTTTCTTCACACTGGCAAATACTTCATCTATCTTTACAAGCATGTGGAAATGAAAATGGGACACCTGACTTTGTGTTGCCCAAAACCTAGAAAATGATAAGTGGTGTGCATGATTAAACCAACCAAAGAGGTTTGGTGAATTTATTTGTACTGATAAGAGATAATGGTCCATAATGGTCCTCTTTAACGACATACTGTATGTATAATTAATTTGAGCCTGATAACAATCACAGCTTCATTTCCTGAATTGGCTCATGGTCAAGTAAATCCCAGTGGGGCAAAGTGCATACAGTTGGCTGCGGTGGACAACAGCACAAATTCAGACAACAGCCTCGTGTAATGAAATGGTATCTCCACACAGTAAAGACTATGCCATCATCATAATGGTGCATAATGGTGATAATGAAAATGAATGTGTTGTGTAATTTTGTCAGTGTACAGTATGCATTAATCTTTTTATGTATACCTACGTTGAACCTTATGTTGTAGCCTAATTGAAAATGTAAACAAGATGAATTTTCTTTATGATCACGTATACTGTATTAATCTACTAACAGCATTTAATCATTAGAATTGAAAAACAATATTGTCAGATATTTTTATTTCATTAAAAAAGAGATTTATTACAAAACCTATAATTAATTAGATTAAAGTTTTAATAGAGTCCCACCAATATTAAATATATAATCATCTTTGTCATATTTATTTTGGGGGTCTTTTATGCATGAACATTTACTATGGTTGTTGTTGTTTAAAATGACTACTAAAATGTGCATATAAGATGATTAGTCATAATACAGATCTTGAAATCATTATATTAATAACCATTTATGTAATACGATAGATGGGTGTCTCTTTGAAAGTGTGCACATTTACTTTTAGAAATCAATGAACATCCTCAAAGCATTAATTTAGTTTGCACAAAGGCTTGCATGTGATGTATGGATATTGCTAAATAAAGACAATTGAAAAAAAAAAACTGTCAACTTGGTCATAGTATATCATCTCTCAACCTCAAAACACATCAAACTGAAAATATGTATTACAGTCTGAAATATGAATGCTATGCTATCCTATGTTATGCTACGCTAGCTAGCGTTTATTGTTAGTCCTCAATATATGTGGAACATACAGAAGGCCGAAATTACTTTTCCACATAGTCAACGTGAACATGTAATATGTAAGGTTGGAGGGTTGGACTATGTTTGGACAACTTCAGTCAATAAACAGTCCCAAATTATGTTTGTGTTTAAGTACAGGGATGCACATAATACTGCAGGCCAGAGTGTATGAAGAAAACATCTCACAATATCACATCAGTGCTACCAGCATGGACTGTTTGGTAGGGTCGGTTACGTTCATACTGGAAATTCATACAGTTCACAAAATTCTGACCCTAGCAACACACAAAGAGCTGAGTCTCATTGTCAGCACTTCTCTGTCAGATCAAATCAGTCTGGCCATGAGTTAACCTTTTATCATTGAGGCTTTTTAAATGCAGATCTGCTGTACGGAGGTTGTCACACCATTCTGTTGTGTGCCAAATCCCTATACGACGGAGCCTATCTGGCATTTATAATAACACTGGGTTACAATAAAAAAAAAATTGGTAACTGATTTAGTAAAATTTTGCATTGCTGAATCCACAAATGACATCCGTTTCTCTTGTTCAAGTCAGGTTTTCATCCCAAGTTGTTTATTGATATGTTAAACACATCAACAAAAATGTGGCCATAGTTAAAAAAGTTGACCTGATTGAGCAAAACTAATGTATAAATACAGCGGCTGAAATATTTATTTTTTTCACTACATATATTTCCAAAGGCACTACTGACATGAACATTTCACCAGATGTTGGGTAATCCATACATACAAAGAAAGTAGAACAAATAAGATCAGAAAGTAAGTTATGCGTAATAATGTGAAATGGCACAGGGCAAAAGTATTGAATACGCCAACTGGTATTTATTTAATACTTTGTATAACAGCCTTTGTTTGCAATGACAGCTTCAAGATGCCTCCTGCATAGAGAAACTAGTCGCATACAATGCTCTAGTGTGATTTTGGCCCCTTCGCCCCCGCAAGCAGTCTTCAAATTGTGAAGGTTCCGTGGGCTTCTTTTATGGACCTTGAGTTTCAGTTCTTTCCATAGATTTTGGATTGCATTCAGGTCAGGTGATTGGCTGGGCCATACTAGCAGCTTTATTTATTTTTTCTTTGAAACCAATTGAGAGCTTCCTTGGCAGTATGCTTAGGTTCATTATCCAGCTGAAATGTCCACCCTCGTTTCATTTTCCTCATTCTCGTAGAAGGCAGAAGAATCTTGTCAAGAATGTCTCGCTAGATTTGCCTATTCAGCCTTCCTTCAATAATGTGAAGTTTACCAGTACTATTTGCTAAAAAGCAACCGCACACCATCATGTTCCCACCTCCGAACTTCACTGTTGGTATGGTGTTTTTAGGGTGATGTACAGTGCCATTTCGCCTCCAAAGGTAGTGTGCATTACGGCATCCAAAGACTTCAATTTTGCTTTCATCAGACCAGACTATATATTCCAAATTTTGTTCAGCAAATTTTAAACGAGCTTTAACTTGCTTTTTTTCAGCAATTGGGTCTTGCGTGGTGAGCGTGCATAGAGGCCATGGTGGCAAAGTGCATTACTCAATGTTTTCCTTGTGAGAACAGTATCTGCTAATTCCAGGTCTTTTTGAAGCTCTCCACACGTGGTTCTTGGCTCTTGGACAATTCTTCTGATCATTGTTTGTACTGTAATCTTGCGAGGAGCACCCGATCGAGGCAAATTTATGGTGGTATGACTGGATTTCCAATTATGTATTATGGACTCAAATGTGCTCACTGGAACATTCAGAAGCTTAGATATGCACCTGTAACAAATGCCATTGTTATGTTTTGCAACAATTACTTTGCGATGGTCTTGAGACAGCTCTTTGCGTTTACCCATCGTCAGATGTGTCTTGACTCACACCTTGGCAAGACCTTTTTGTCGGCCATCAATTAGGACTGAACCAACTGATATGCATTTGCACTGACAAGGGGCTGGATTGCTGTTTGATTATTGATAGATTTTAGGTGTTGTCTTGGCTTTCCATGCCTTTTTGCACATCCCTTTCTTCATGTGGTCACGTTTTTCCTGTGTCATTTCACATTATAACACACAACTTAATTTCTGAGCATATTTTTTCTACTTTCTTTGTATTTATGGATTACTTGGGTTGTTCCCACCATTCGTGAAATTTTAAGGTCAATAGCACCTTTGGAAGTATATTTAGTAAGAAAAATTGTGATGTGTTAAAGAATTATTTCAGCTGCTACATGAAACAAAATATGGATTTTTGAGTAGGTTTCACAGGCCAGTTTTATAGAATAGACTTCATTTAATCTGTTGTACCTCAAACTACAACTGGTAGACATACTGTAGGCCCTAATTCAAGTATTTCTTCACCACTAGCGGTTCCAACAATAAAAAGTGCGTTTAACTCAATGTAGAGTCAAATAAAATAAACTCACACCACTTCCAGACAATTGGTACATACTTTCAAGTATTTTCAACAAAATATTCTCTATAACAGTTAAACATTAAAGTGCTTTAAACTCTTTATACTGTAAATTCAATAACTCAAACTGGAGTGTGCCGTTGAGAGATGTTTGAGATTAGAGTTCACAGCGGACGCAGGCAAACACATCTCTCTGGGACATAATGTACACTTCACATGTATGTTCTTGTCTTTTACATCAATGATTTTGAAGAAGTTCCTGTACTTCCATCCTGCAAAGGCCAGTTTTAACTTGACAGACCGTCACAGATTCAGCACTGTTGCATCTAGTTCTCTTGTGTGGCTCTTTGCGGCGCTTTGAGGTTTGTAACCACAACATCCACCTAGCTGGACTCTGGCACTGATTGGCCATGAAATTGTACTCTACCTTTGTCAATCATCATTACTTACTGTTTGTGTCTGTCAACCCTCACCAGTCACCAAAGAAGGATGTCCATCCATCCATTTCCTACACCGCTTATCCTGACTAGGTTCGCCTGTATGCTGGAGGCTATCCCAGCTAACTGCGGGCGAGAGGCAGGGTACACGCTGAACTGGTTAACAGCCAAACGCAGGGCACATACGTATATACAAACAATCATTCACACTCACATTTACACCTACGGGCAATTTAAAGTCTTCAATTAACCTACCATGCATGTTTTTGGCATGTGGGAGGAAACCGGAGTACCCAGGGAAAACCCACGCAGGCACGGGGAAAACATGCAAACTCCACACAGGCGAGGCCAGAATTTAACCCGGGTCCTCAGAACTGTAAGGCGGATGCCATGCCGCCCCAAATAAGGAGAGTCTGAAAAAAATATTTTATATGCAGTTCCTTTCCTGTGCCAGACTGAGCTTGCTACATTGGATAACAGCTTAGTCATCCATCCATTTTCTGAGCCACTTATCCTCATTAGGGTCGCGGGCGTCCTGGAGCCTATCCCAGCTATCACCCTGAACTGGTTGCCAGCCAATCCCAGGGCACATACAAACAAACAACCATTTGCACTCACATTCAAACCTACAGGCAATGTAGAGTTGTCAATTAAACTACCATGCATGTTTTTGGGATGTGGGAGGAAACCGGAGTGCCCGGAGAATACCCACGCTGGCACGGGGAGAACATGCAAACTCCACACAGGTGGGGAACCCGGGTCCTCAGAACTGTGAGGCAGACGTGCTAACAAGACATGCTAACCAGTCGTCCGCCTTTCCGCCACAAGGAAATTTATTTTAAAAAAGATCTATGCTGTTGTAAACATGCGTACACTGTATTCCAGACTTTACAATCACACTTTTCCGAATATCACTTTTCCAAACTACTCTGTCGTGCTTGTTTAAATATGGTAACTAATGATCTGCAAGCAGTGTGCATTTGACTAGGAAGGCTGTTGCATGCAGCTGTTCTATACTGTACAGTATATAAACTACTATAATTTTCATTGTTTTTCTTGTTCTTAACAAGTTTTTTTGTTTGTTTGGTTTGTTTTTTGCATTTTGTTTTTGTGTTTTCCTTTTTGAAATGCAGACTTTCAATTTCTTGTTCCTGCTTTAGGGTCTGACCTGTTGCATATCGTAAGATTCGTAACAAAATCCATATATGAAAATCCATGAATGATAAGTGAATTATGAAGCAAATGTGTTAGCTTTGCCTTTAACATATGCGAATTGTAGGAGCAAACGCTATCAGCATATTCAAGATATTTATCTCATGCTAATGACTCTAAATGAATGTTGATGTTGTCCATCGATGACAAAAATGATACAGCATATTGCCATTGTCCTTGGCCATATGTAGAACACACAGTGTTTAGGGCTCATTGTGAGGCAAGGCAGTCTCACAAAAGAGGCAAAAATGGTCCCTACACATATAAAAATGACAAAGACAGACAATAATGCTGAACTGACACGGCCACCATTCAACAGCATTCCAGCAGTTGTTGAGAACAATAGTGCACACAAACACACGCTCAATCCAACCGCTCCAACACTGGGGAAGGAGCACCATCCACCAACACATAACAGACAGACCCCAGCTTGTATGGAGAGGGGAACCAAAGAAATCCCCCCAACTCACTCTCTCTCCTACACCCTCAATGTGAGGGAGGGGGGCTTTCAGAGTGCTGGCATTTGGCACGAACAGACGTTCACAAAGCCCTCGGGACCCCGGAGATGAAGGAGCAGTGTGGGGGAGGGTGGAGGAGGACGAAGAAGAGGGGTTGCAGTAATGCCATTTCCAAGCAGGAAGCCTGTGGAGCGAGCCGCTCAGGGAGAATGAGAACAAAACGAACAGAGGGATGGCCTCCCGCTCCTCCTCCTCCTCCATGTGGAGGTCAGTGTGCTTGGCAGAGAGGTCAAACACTGCAGCAGGGGATGCGCACCACCCCTCTTCAAAATCTGTACATGTACTGTACATCTCCAGCGATGGTTAGGACATAAGAGTCCCTACATCAAACCCATTCACCACAAGGAAATGACTGACATCTCTGCAACATACAGACATGTATTGCTCAGTTGATCTGTAAAACAAATTGAGATTACACTCTATATCAAAGTACTGTAAACTTGTTAAGAACAAGAAAAACAATGACAATTATAGTAGTTTATATACTGTACAGTATAGAACAGCTGCATGCAACAGCCTACCTAGTCGAATGCACACTGCTTGCAGATCATTAGTTACCATATTTAAACAAGCACGACAGAGTAGTTTGGAAAAGTGATATTCGGAAAAGTGAGATCGTAAAGTCTGGAATAGTGTATGCATGTTTACAACAGCATAGATCTTTTTTTCAATAAATGTCCTTGTGGCGGAAAGGCGGACGACTGGTTAGCACGTCTTGTTAGCACGTCTGCCTCACAGTTCTGAGGGCCCGGGTTCAAATCCGGCCTTGCCTGTGTGGAGTTGGCATGTTCTCCCTGTGCCTGCGTGGGTTTTCTCTGGGTGCTCCGGGTTCCTCCCACATCCCCAAAAAATGCATGGTAGGTTAATTGAAGACTTTAAATTGTCCGTAGGTGTGAATGTGAATGCAAACAGTTGTTTGTTTATTTGTGCCGTGCGATTGGCTGGTGTACCCCGCCTCTCGCCCAGAGTCAGCTGGGATAGGGTCGAGCATGCCCGTGACCCTAGTGAGGATAAGCGGTACGGAAGATGAACGAATGAAAGAATAATTTCCTTATGCAACCTTGTTTAAATAATGAAATAATAATTGGGTTTATATCCATGAGTATGTCTAATGTAAGTGAACACAATATGTATATAAAAATACATTATCCTCATTTTGCTGTACAATTAGCGTAGCTGCAAATACATCACACACAAAATGTGTGTTGCAACAGTGTTAAATACATAGTGTTCCATTTGAGATTTAATGTAAGCAATTTTATGGCTATTTAAAAACTAATTACAGTCTCCTCCTGCTGGGATGGCTCCAACCTCACTCTGACCCTGAACAAGATCGTCAGTAGAAAATGGATGCATGGATGGAGTCAGTGGCCATTCCAAGAAATGTATGTGGTAAAATCCTTCATGGGACACGAGGCATCAATGTGTTGAAACATACCACAGAACAAAATGCAAGAGATTCTTTTAAAACCAATCCAAGTGGTCAATACATTTTCAATCATGTATTACTATTGTTACTCATTACGACAACTCTTTGCTCCTTTCCCAAATGTCAGATACAAAGAAACAAAATCTTTGAAGATCAAATGTGGTCAAAAATTAATTTGGCAAATAGACAACTGCAGGCTCATTTCCAGTTACGTGCTACAAATATTATGTAGGCTACCGCAACAGCGCAAATCTACAGTGAGCCAAGCTGATCTACAGCCCAGCCTGTGCAAAGCTGGTGAAAGCGAGAGCGGTGATAAAGGAGGTGCAAGGATAAGAGGTGATGGGGTGGAAGAGGAGGAGGTGATAGGGACAGAAATGAGGAGGAGCACAGGCCCACCAAGCTTTTGCTGCTGTGCAGTTGTTTGGCTGCCTGCCAGCTGGAAGGTGAGAGATGGCGCGCTTAACACACACAGCAGCAGATGTACATACACGTATGTGTGTGTGTGTGTGTGTGTGTGTGTGTGTGTGTGTGCGTGCGTGCGTGTGATGTATGTTAAAATCACAGAAGCCAGGCTGTAAACTAAATAACCGCTTTGGTCACATCAGAAATTGGTCTCATGCATCCTGATGGCTTTTGCAGAACACCAGACTGTTCTCTCCACACCGCCAAAGCAGCCCACTAATGACTGGTGGTAACCTTCATGATGGAGATCCATGGGACATTTTAGACCAGCCCCAGTTGTTGCTTCCATCTGCTTGTCTGCAAGCTACATGCAATTCTGCGTGAATCACTATATGACCAAGAGTCCCCCCGCTCTTTTTCTTTTTTTTTTTTTTTTTTTAGGTTGATTGGAAATGATTTCACATAAAGGAACAGGGTTTGGTTTGTTTGTTTTTAAGCAAATGCAACCTAAACCATTGATATTCCAGGCGCTGTATCCGATTTGGAGTCGATATCCAACATACACCTGCCTCTGTAGAATACTATCAATCTGAGCGCTCCGACACGACATGCATGGCTTTACTTTTTAAAATTCCGCAAGGCCTAGGTTAGTAGTCACCAGTGATTTCAAAGAGAAGAAGATAAAAAAAACACACACACACACAACTGGGATGTGGTTCGGATGGCGTTAGCGGAGCTCGGACTCGGACAGTCCCACGCGACTGCGACTCAGCTCACTAGTCATCAGTAATCACCTCTCAACTGGTCTTCCTCCACCTTGTTATTCAGGACACACGTTGCTGCAGGACATGATATACACTTAAGAGATGTACCATGCCGTCGCTCATTGCGCTTGTCCGGCACATCGTAGATATTCATTTTCAACAAAACGCATCACCGGTTGCAGAAATCCGCGTTGCCCCCTCATTCATGCTCACCGCACGTTTGTGCGTATGTTTCGAACTTGGCGTGAAGCATCGAAGAAAATTAATGCGGCTCAATCCGCGGGATTTACCTGTGCGTGTTGCAGAATATCCCGGTGGAAAGGTCCGTCTCACTTATGTGCACCATTCAAACGGGTAAAACTGGAATACAACACCGACTGCTTTTTCGAGTGGCTGCTCCGCTGCGAGCGTCCTCCTCTGCTGCTTCGGCGCGCTCGTGACAGAGGTCGCGGCGCGCGCAGAAGGGCGCGGGCACAGCACACCCTGCCGGAGAAGCAACATACTGGCTTTACCCTGGCAAATTTCAATGAACTCATTTGAGCAATTCCCATCAAACACCAGGATTTCATTGAACCCGGCCTTTTCTAAACCTCAAATACTTGTCCATTGCAAAACATGTATGTGATCCATCCACCAAGCACATCAATCCATCTATTTTCTTTAAGGTTTATTCTGTGATAACATGTCATCAAACGGACCACCACTGCTCTCTCTCTCTCTCTTTCTATATATATATATATATATGTATATATATATATATATACACATATATATATATATATATATATATATATATATATATATATATATATATATTGGACAAACAAATTGGAATCAAACTCAATGACGCACAGCCGATAGAACAAGCGTGTTTTCGTAGCGGTTTTAATACTATGGACCACATACAGACAGTTCAACAAATAATCGAACCACGCAACAAGTACGAAATGCCTCTGTGTGTAGCCTTCATCGACTATGAAAAAGCGTTTGACTCAGTCACCACCACTTCGATACTGCAGGCGCTAGTAAATCAAGGGATAGAGTCGGCTCTATCCCGATATCAACGTTCTACGATCAACATACAACGATTCTTCCGGTTCATTACCAATTGATGATGAAAGAGTGAGAATAAGTCTAGGTAAAGGGGTCAGGCAAGGCGACACACTGTCTCCGAAGTTATTTACAGCTTGCCTTGAAAAAATATTTAAAAAGGTCAATTGGGAAAAAGAAGGACTGAAAATGAACGCAGCGTATTTGAGCCATCTTCCTTTTGTAGACGACATCATTTTATTCTCTTTCGATGCTGAACAACTACAGCGTCGTATTCAGGAATTAGAGTTAGTTAGAAAGCCGTCGCTCAGGTCTGAAAATGAACAAAAGCAAAACGAAGGTCATGTTCAATCGTTACTGTCCACAAAAAAAGATATCAAAATGAAAGACTATGTCCTAGATGTCGTCGACAACCTCATCTATTTAGGCCAACTCGTAGCAATGGATGGAAATACAAGCATTGAAGTTGAACGCTGCATAAATCTTGTCTGGCAGGCTTATGGAAGGCTTAGTGTTATATTCAAGAATAATCTTCCAATTTGCTTGACAAGAAAAGCTTTCGATCAATGTATTTTACCAGTCCTCACTTAGGTGGTGAAACTTGGACTATGAATGCCAAAGTTATACAAAGATTATGTGTAACCCAAAGGAACATCCATCCATCCATCCATCCATCCATTTTCTGAGCCACTTTTCCTCATTAGGGTCCCGGGCGTGCTGGAGCCTATCCCAGCTGTCATCGGGCAGGAGGCGGGGTACACTCTGAACTGGTTGCCAGCCAATCGCAGGGCACATACAAACAAACAACCATTTGCACTCACATTCAAACCTACAGGCAATGTAGAGTTGTCAATTAACCTACCATGCATGTTTTTGGGATGTGGGAGGAAACCGGAGTGCCCGGAGAATACCCACGCTGGCACGGGGAGAACATGCAAACTCCACACAGGTGGGGCCGGATGGATGGATGGACAACTCTGAAGGTTGCTTCCGTGCAGGGAAGAAATGGTAGAATAAAATGCATATGACCAACTAAAAGTTCATTAGTAAATTGACTGTGACAAAAACTAGAAATCAATCAGAAAGTCTAAAACCAGTCTTCTGATAGGGAGCGTGGTGAATCAATATAAGTGATCATAGTAACACAAGTGATACTATTCGCATTGCAAGATTCTTGGTTATTCCAAGGAATTTTCCTCAAAAATGTGTGGAAGTCATTGAAAACATGCTGCTGTGGTGTGCTCTGAGTTCGACATTTTGACAGACCTCATAAATCTGAACTCACAAGACACTGCTGCCAAGGACAACGTCCAATTCAGGAGTTATGCCCTGTCTTCCTTTTATTGCGGACCTTCAATCACTTTCACAAAAAGGACAGCACATACTTGGCACAATTTCTTTTTCATGATCATTATCCCATGTAACCTTTTCCAATAAGGATTTATGAAAAGCTCAGCCAGTAATGTTGATCTTTAAATAGCTCTGCTGGATAACAACATGGAAAAGGGAAGTGACCTTTGAATCTGATTTTGTCTCCACAATCATTATTTTCAGCAAATGGTGCAGAAAGTCATGTTTTATTTCCATGTCTTGTTCGACATAGCTGGTTGTGTGCCTGCTGAGGCCATAGCAACGAATCCCCCGCCCCCCAAAAGTTCTGTCTTATTTGAAATGACAAGTGCACTGATGCCTGTCTGCTTTCTATAATTTTAGATCCATTTAACTTTGCGAGATTCTTACGTTTGTTTTGTTTTCCTTCTTCACCATCTAACTCAACTTGGTCCTTTTATAGTAAACCTGTTTAACCTAAGAGACTGTATGTAAAACCAAGGCGTTTGGAGTTCCGACTGTACTGTACATACTCACCAACTGGAATGTTTAAACAGGCATAGTAGGCTGCACAATCAAAAACTGATCAAGCGACTGACACACACAGAGACAGATTATTAATATATCATTATTACTCACATTCCCGGCTGTAATTAAGTCTTCAATTGACCTAAATAAATGAGATTTTTTTTTTTTTTTTTAGATATATGCCTTCCCAGTCAAATGTTTAGACAGCCTTGTTCCTGCTATGAATGACAAAGTGTGTATCTCCATGACTCTTTACGTAAGGGTGAAGCATGTGCCAGTGCAGAACCCATTTCTCGTGAAAAAGGTAACGAGCAGGGATTGTTTTCCAACATTTTCAATACGGAGGGCAAGAAATGTAGCAAGCAGAAATGTTTAGTATTATGGGTAATCGGCAGGGTCTCCAAACTCATTTCAAATTTTACTGAAAGCCAATGTGGGCCGGAACCAGGTTAATTTACTGGATTGGATTTTGAATTGAAAATCGGAAACAGAGTTTTAAGCAATCTCTAAACAATTCAAAGTGGATACAGTAGTTGTGCTTGTTGCATAGAATGATGGTGTGACTTCAAAGCAATGGAATTTTGTTGTAATGTGCATTCTCACCATGGGCATGAAAAGGAAGTACAGTGTCTTTGAAAGACTTTATTAAACGTTATAATGTATAATTTGAGTGTATTGTTGTTTCGCTGGGCATATTTTTAGATACTGTAGCTACAGGGGTTGATATTTCCTTAGGAATAATTCTTATGTATCATGTATCATATACGTGGCAAAAACAGTGCAATCATAAATTCAAACATCAGTTCAAAGAACATCACAAGCTGTGACATTGTCCGAAAAGCAACTACATATTTAAAACAAAACTAATTGATAAATTAACACATGGATACACTTGTATTTTGATGTTTTTCTGGATACTGGTAATGTACTTTTGCTGGCTTACAACCAAACACAGTGGATAACTTTGATCAAAGTTGGTGCCTCTGTGGGTTATGATCCTTTTTGAAGAGAGGTGCAAAGCAAACACATTAGCTTGCTCTCGGTATTTCGAACACAAACTTGAGTTCACAAGGTTCCAAGGGCAATGTGATCACTGGAGCTGTAACACCTCATAGTGGGAAACTGACTGCATGTTCCAGGATTTCTGTTTTATGCTTGTGTCAGGAAAAGTAAAACTCTGTCTCGGTCTCGGACTGGCCAGTTGCGAGATTTTCGATCAAGACAGGTCAAGGCCAGCAATCAATCATCTGCTGTTCTTCAACTTCATTAATGTGTTAATAAGGAGGAAACACTTGGTAAAACAACAAATACTTTCAATTCATGTTTTACTAACTGTTTACTGTTGTGACTGTGGGACACATAAACACTAAAGTGGAGAAACTATGCAAAAATATAAGAATTTGAGAAGGGGGCCAATACTTTGTTCCGGCACTGTATATTTACAGTGTATGTACAGTACGTGTATATATATATATATATATATATATTTATATATATATACATCCATCCATCCATCCATTTGCCGTACCGCTTATCCTCACTCGGGTCGCGGGCGGGCTGGAGCCTATCCCAGCTATCTTCGGGCGAGAGGCGGGGTACACACCGAACTGGTCGCCAGCCAATCGCAGGGCACATAAACAAACAACCATTGACACATACGTTAAATTTAGAGTGTTCAATTAACCGACCATGCATTTTTTTGGAATGTGGGGGGAAACCGGAGTGCCCGGAGAAAACCCCCGCAGGCACGGGGAGAACATGCAAACTCCACACAGGCGGGGCCGGGATTTGAACCCCAGTCCTAAAACCTGTGAGGCAGATGCACTAACCAGCCCCCCCCGCCCCCCCACCGTGCCGCCTATATAGCAGCTTTAGCAGGGAAGCCCAGACATCTCTCTCCCCAGCCACTTCCTCCAGCTCTTCCGAGGGGATCCCGGTTCCTGGTTTGCAGCCACATGGCCTGGGTATGACTCCCGGTATGAGAACAACATTTTTCTGAGCGGCCGTACCTCATCTGTAATATTCTGGACAGAGAAGATAGATGGTTTGAAAGAGGAGTGAGATGTGCAATCATAAGTTTAAGAAGCCACCTCTAAACAGAGGAGGGGGCTTCCAACACCACTTATCTCCAACATAGAATGCTGTCCTTTCCAGAGGTGGGTAGAGTAGGCATATATTGTATTCAAGTAAGAGTACTGTTACTTGACAATAATGTGACTCAAGTAAAACTAAACCTCGTCCTCCCAAAAATTTCTTGAGTAAGAATAAAAAGTACAGAGTGAAAAAACTATTCAAGTACTGAGTAATTGGTGAGTAACTTCCGATTTTTCTTAATCAGAGCATGAACATCAAGAAACTAAACATAGCAAAATAAAATAAAATGCGAATGTGGCGGCACAGTTGGCGACTGGTTATTCAGAGGCAAATTCATCTGTAATGATTTAGGCTTTGGAATAACAATGGCAACTAATTGTTTGAGAGATGCTCGTCACTTCCTGACTACTTTTGAGGTATCTTAAAGCAAGGCACTAAGCCTTTCTTTCCCGTTCAAAAAACATTTGATTTCACTGCTGTCTTACGTCCCCAATGGGGCAATGTGGGTTTATATACAATATATTTCTAAATGCTTGAGAATGTAATTGAGGATATTGAAATGTTTGGTTGAAATTTCAATAAGAAAGTCAGTGCTTGAGGCTAGGCTCTGAAGCAGCTCATTCCTGGTTATTTTGAGAATAATTAGAGCTCATAAGCGAGCTGTTAAGTCATTGAAAATCTGCCACGATAAGCTATGCCGAAAACATCATAGAAATTTGATCCTTCACACACTAACATGCATACAGAATATGGCATAAGCTTTAACCTATGGCATGTTTCATCAGAATAAAAAACCTGACTAGACCTATAAATAGCCTTAGGTCCAAATGAACATCTTCCTAATTGACAAAATTCTCCTTTTCTCCACTTTCCTCAGGTCATTTAATATTCCATCCCTCTGTCTTTGCCTCTCTCTGGTAACAACTCCGTCCTCCTCATGACCTTTTTTCCCCCTCCCCTTTCTCCCTCTGGATTTTTTTCTGTGTCTTAAAATTCATCATATCATTCAGATTTCCTACAGTTTTTGATGCTGTTTTTGTGACATGAAAACATTTCTGTCACCTTAAAGCTTTGTGTCATGACAAAGTGCAAAAACCAAATCATTGTAAGTACACATTTGTATAATTGGCGGCTGACCCAAAATGGAGGTAGGGCGCCACCCCACCACTTACCATAATAATTAAGATGAAAAAGTTAAATGAAACAAATTAAAAGTATTTCAAAATATGTGAATATCTATTTTTAGATGAGCAGGATAAATATTACGTAGTTAATGATGAGTAGGGATGGAAATTGAACAGAATTGAAATTTTTACGATTCTAATTCCATTTTTAATACTGCGTCACAATTTTATTTTACAACCCCAATTCCAATTAAGTTGGGACGTTGTGTTAAACAAGTAAAAACCGAATACAATGATTTGCAAATCATGTTCAACCTATATTTAATTGAATACACCACAAAGACAAGATATTTAATGTTCAAACTGATAAACTTGATTGTTTTTAGCAAATAATCATTAACTTAGAATTTTATGGCTGCAATACGTTCCAAAAAAGATGGACAGGGTCATGTTTACCACTGTGTTACATCACCTTTTCTTTGAACAACATTCAATAAACGTTTGGGAACTGAGGGGACTAATTGTTGAAGCTTTGTAGGTGGAATTCTTTCCCATTCTTGCTTGATGTACAGCTTCAGCTGTTCAACAGTCAGGGGTCTCCGTTGTCGTATTTTACGCTACATAACGCGCCACACATTTTCAATGGGAGACAGGTCTGGACTGCAGGCAGGCCAGTCTTGTACCCGCACTCTTTTACTACGAAGCCACGCTGTTGTAACACGTGCAGAATGTGGTTTGGCATTGTCTTGCTGAAATAAGCCGGGGCGTCCATGAAAAAGACGTTGCTTGGATGGCAGTATATGTTTCTCCAAAACCTGTATGTACCTTTCAGCATTAATGGTGCCTTCACAGATGTGTAAATTACCCATGCCATTGGCACTAACACAGCCCCATACCATCACAGATGCTGGCTTTTGAACTTTGCGTCCATAACAGTCCGGATGGTTCATTTCCTCTTTGGCCCGGAGGACACGAAGTCCACAATTTCCAAAAACAATTTGAAATGTGGACTCGTCGGACCACAGAACACTTTTCCACTTTGCATCAGTCCATCTTAGATGAGCTCGGGCCCAGAGAAGCCGGCGGAGTTTCTGGGTGTTGTTGATGAATGGCTTGTGCTTTGCATAGTAGAGTTTAAAGGTGCACTTACGGATTTAGCGCCGAACTGTAATTACTGACATTGGTTTTCTGAAGTGTTCCTGAGCCCATGTGGTGATATCCTTTACACATTGATGTCGGTTTTTGATGCAGTGCCGCCTGAGGTATCGAAGATCACGGGCATTCAATGTTGGTTTTCGGCTTTGCCACTTACATGCAGTGATTTCTCCAGATTTTCTGAACCTTTTGATGATAGTATGGACCGTAGATGATGAAATCCCGAAATTCCTTGTAATCGTAACGTTGAGGAACATTGTCCTTAAACTGTTCGACAATTTTCTCACGCACTTATTCACAAAGAGGTGAACCTCGCCCCATCTTTGCTTGTGAATGAATGAACAATTCAGGGAATCTCCTTTTATACCCAATCATGGCACCCATCTGTTCCCAATTAGCTCCAAACAGGTGTTTGATGAGGATTCCTCAACTTTCTCAGTCTTTTTTTCCACCTGTCTCATCTTTTTTGGACCGTGTTGCAGCCATAAAATTCTAAGTTAATCATTATTTGCTAAAAACAATAAAGTTTATCAATTTGAACATTAAATATTTTGTCTTTGTAGTGTATTCAATTAAATATTAGTGGAACATGATTTGCAAATCATTGTATTCTGTTTTTATTTATGTATAACACAACGTCCCTTCATTGGAATTGGGGTTATAATATAAAACATTATAATCGAAGAAAAATGACGCGTTTTGCATGCAAATTCCTGCGTTGTAAATGTACCCTGAAGGCATTCTGTGTATCTTGCAGCGTGTGACATATGTTCTTCTGCCCTCCATGAGCGTGTTTTAAGTTGTTTAATAACACGCCATTTGGAGTTTAATGTAAACCGAAACGCACAAAAAAGAATTACACACTTTATATCTTTAAATATGTAACATTTTAGAGATCGCTAGCTTAGTGCTAACACTCAATGGAAGACAGTATTGATGGGATTGCTAAAATTAGCATTCGCGGGTGGGATTTAGCTTCAAAGAATGACTATTCACAGACAAACGCATAACACATACAGACAGGTAATATAACAATACTCAGTTTTCCTAATCTTCCTAATCTGTGAAAAACAGGATTAATATTCTATCACAACGTTCTTCATCTTCTACTCTTTCTTAAGTTTATAGAAACGTGTAGTTCCATGCATGCATTGGTCCATACTGCCCCCTAAGAGGCCAAGGGAAACTTATGGTCACATTTTCTGGCAGAGTGTATTTTAGCAGGCGGCACGGTGATCGACTGGTTTGAGCGTCAGCCTCACAGTTCTGAGGACTGGGGTTCAAATCCCGGCCCACCTATGTGGACATGTTCTCCCCGTGCCTGCGTGGGTTTTCTCCGGGTATTCCGGTTCCCTCCCACATCCGAAAAACATGCATGGTAGGTTGATTGACAACTCTAAATTGCCCGTAGGCATGACTGTGAGTCCGAATGGTTGTTTGTTTGTTTGTTTGTATGTGCCCTGCGATTGGCTGGCAACCAGTTCAGGGTGTACCCCACCTCCTGCCCGATGATAGCTGGGATAGGCTCCAGCATGCCCCCAACCCTATTGAGGAGAAGCGGCTCAGAAAATGGATGGATGTATTTTAGCATAACACCTGGAAAATGTTCATGCTCTCTTTCCCAGAATGCATTGCTATAAGTAGATTTATCACTGCATCACGTTTTGACTGCGTTAACATGCATCTTTAACGTGTTATTTTGTACAGACAGCGTTTAATAGTTAGAGTGGTGTCATTTCTAGTCGTTTACAGTTAAATTGGTGTCGTTTTTAGTCGTGTGTTTACTGCTGCTCTTGGTGGCAATCTGGCACCCTTACTCAGAATAGTTAGTGTGATGCAGCATATTAATGCCACACCAAGGCCATGTTTCCTGCTTTGGCATTACAAGTTCCAGAACAGTCTGGCCGTGCTCTGCCCCGGCCTCACTTGGCCTGATCTGGCCCGGCTTCCATTACCTTTCCGTTACAACAGGCACCAATCAAAAGTGGGAGGGATCGGCGTGGGATCAAGAAGAAAGTGATGAGCATATTTCCTTCCATCTCGCTGTATTTCATCTTTTGCCAATATGGACAAAAAACGCACGCACCTTCTCAGTCGACCACAGAATAAAAGCTGCTTTAAGCCTGCCGCACACTGTGCGACGTGGTCGAACCCAACTGGACCGGACCATTGTGTAGAGTTGCCGACGCAACCCTGCAGATGAGCGATTCACAAGTGGATGCCCGCTGAGCCTGTATAGGCGTTTGATGCTGTGTATTCAGTAACTTGTACTTTGCCACATTCTTTAAACCATAAAAAGAAAAATGAATAGTTAAGGAAGAAGCAAGTTGCTAAAGAGAGGGGTGTTGGTGAGAGTAAAAGCGAGAGTGTCGATATTTGAAAGGACGCTCGATGGTTCCTCCATTCATTTGAACGTACCCAGCGTATACGTACGCTTGCGTACATTCTTGTCACAAGCTTTGCTTTTTCAGCCACAGGTACATTATACATTATGAATATAGTTAAGTATTGATGTAAACCACAATATTTGAAGCTTTATATACTATATGTTCCATATGTATGTACTATATTATATACTGCATGGCTTGGTGGGGCCCCGCGGAAATGTGTTTTTCCCCATAATGAGAAAGTCTATGTGCAGTGAGGTTAAGATGGCAATGGTCTTGCTCCATCATACCTCTCTGAGATGCTGCATCCTACATTCCCAGCCACTCTCTCAGGTCAGCTGACCAGCTGCTCCTGACAGAGCCCCGAGCCAGGCTTAAACTTAGAGGTGAACGAGCATTTGCTGTTGCAGCTCCGAAACGGTGGAATGTTTTGCCACTCCACATCAGACAAGCCTCATCATTGTCTAATTTTAAATCCTTGCTTAAAACCCATCTTTTTACCCTGGCTTTTAACACCAATTAGTGTGTCTGATATGATGTATGTGTTGTGTGGGCAGTGCATTTTATTTTATGTTGATTTTACCTACTTCATTTAATTTCATTTTATTTTATTGTTTTTATCCTTATTTTGTATTTTTGCTGTGTTTTTATGGCATTGTACAGCACTTTGGGAACCTTGTGTTTGTTTAAATTGTGCTACATAAAGTGGATTTTATTGGATTAGAACAGTAACACTTAAAGCTTATACATTCAGTTCCTCAAAGAGTCCTCCTTTACCTAATTTAAACGGCTTATTGACACTTCACTTTAAACTGACTGTAAACCTAAACATAAAAAGAATGACATGATGTATATTTTAATACAAGACACACAATACGGAATGTGCCTTTTGCTTTTTGCATCTAGCGCCTTCCGGGCTTCTGCTCTACCCGCCGCTGTGACGTAACACTTGCCAAACAGCCTGTTCATTTGGCGTTGTGTGCTATTGTTCCATGCTGTTCCTGTCCTTGTATACGTATGATTTCGCGATTTCACGATGGTTTATTGTGTGCCATTTTGTTGTTCAAAGGCGGCACGGTGGACGACTGGTTAGAGCGTCAGCCTCACAGTTCTGAGGACCAGGGTTCAATCCCCGGCCCCGCCTGTGTGGAGTTTGCATGTTCTCCCCGTGCCTGTGTGGGTTTTCTCCGGGCACTCCAGTTTCCTCCCACATCCCCAAAACATGCAGGAATTGGAGACTCTAAATTGCCCGCAGGTGTGAATGTGAGTCCTCGTAGGTGTGAATGTGAGTGTGAATGGTTGTTTGTTTGTATGATCATTGGAACACAAATCCCTCCACCATGGTAAGGTGACGGCTCAAGAGTGGGGCACTGTCGATCAATGGAAACTAAAACAAGCAGACATTCCTGAAGCTTCTTCCCTCTTCCCATTAAATTGCTTGAGGACTCTGCTTCATTTGCACAACTGTAATTGTATCAGCATTACCACATTACCGGTTACGTTTTCTTGCGAAGTGATGCTCCGTAGTGTGTTTTATGTTTTAATGTCTCAAAAGTATTTTTGGTCAAAATGGCTGTCTATTGTCGTACTAGAGCACCTCCAACAACAAACAATAAATTCCTTGTGTGTTTTTGACATACTTGACAAATAGAGGATTCTAAGGATTCTTTTATTCACCATGTGCTATGATGTCATGTAATATTTAACTTTTTACTATATCACATTGTACATTGGCGGCACGGTGACCGACTGGTTAGAGCGTCAGCCTCACAGTTCTGAGGACCCGGGTTCTATCCCCGGCCCCGACTGTGTGGAGTTTGCATGTTCTCCCCGTACCTGTGTGGGTTTTCTCCGGGCACTCCGGTTTCCTCCCACATCCCAAAAACATGCATTAATTGGAGACTCTAAATTGCCCGTAGGTGTGACTGTGAGTGTGAATGGTTGTTTGTTTGTATGTGCCCTGCGATTGGCTGGCAACCAGTTCAGGGTGTACCCCGCCTCCTGCCCGATGACAGCTGGGATAGGGTCCAGCACGCCCGCGACCCTCGTGAGGAGAAGCGGCTCAGAAAATGGATGGATGGACATTGTACAGTTTGTATATGTATTTGCGTCTACATGTATGTCATCAGGACCAACTGTTTTGCTTTCTTTTACTCTGCTGTCTGGGGCCAGGTTGGCATTGCAAATACCTGACCCTCGATAAGGTTGAAGAAATAAATTAAAAAATAGATGACTTCTCGGACAGCTCTTAGTTTTTAAATACAGTAGTTTGAATTATTTGGTATCGTAAATGTGTTTGCATGAAAAAACAAAAACAGACTGTACATTGCAAATACTTATTTGTGAACGGAAGGTTTTTTATTTTTTCCCCCGTGACTTACTGGATTGGATCAGAGCTATGCCGCTGGCCAGCCTCACGCCGGTGTTCATCTCCTCTGGGCCGGCAGAGGAAGACGCTAGCTTAGCATCAGCTTTTGGGGGGATAAAACCAGCACTGAGGAACAACTAAAACCGCCTGCATTTTAATGTTAAAAACACCAAATCAGAAGAGCAGAACTGCTCAGTAGTAGTTGTAGAAGTGCACCAGTTGTTACTCACCTATATGCACACCCCACCTCCTTTGTCTTTGCCGGAATCAGCTGTTCTATGGTCTCGGTAAACAGTCCTGCCATACACTTTACATTCTTGTAAATTATCTATACATTATTTCTGCCCTCATCTGGAAATGTACAATTGTCCATCTATGCTAAATATTTATATTTCCACAGGGTTCCGAACTGAGATTTTGTAACATATTCTTTCATTCATCTTCCGTACCGCTTATCCTCACTAGGGTCGTGGGCTTGCTGGAGCCTATCTCAGCTATCTTCGGGCGAGAGGCGGTGTACACCCTGAAGTGGTCACCAGCCAATTGCAGGGCACATATAAACAAACAACCATTCACACTCACATTCACACCTACGGGCAATTTAGAGTTTTCAATCACCCTACTATGCATGTTTTTGGGGTGTGGGAGGAAACAGGAGTACCCGGAGAAAACCCACGCTGGCACGGGGAGAACATGCAAACTCCACACAGGCAGGGCCGGATTTGAACCCCAGTCCTCAGAACTGTGAGGCGGGATATGCTAACATATGAAAAACAAAATGATTTTGGAATCTTTGTGTCAATTGTAATTCAGCTTGCCTCGGCCGCAGTGCATAAAATGCTCACATTAAGGTTTGGAAAGAGTGAATTCTGACAAACACACAAAGACACTTGCTCTCTTCTAAAACAGTTGAGAAGTCACAATGTCCCTTGTCGATATGTGTAGGTGGCACATTGTGAGCTGACTATGCAGCATATCGACTCTGATTTCTGAGATGTGGAACATACATGCAGACATACAAATACTTCACTGCCACACCAGACAGACATGTCTTCATAATTTTAAGCGTTGTGCACTCCAAGTAACGCAAAGACTCTTCTGGCATCTGATTTGAATGAGAAGAGTCTGTGGACTGAAGAAGCATCTGTACACATAAGATTTGAAAATCATCTTACGTTTTTATAATAGAACAATTCAAAATACGGGTCATCAAACGGCTTCATTTCACCTTAGAAATTCCAAATGTTAAAACTGCTATCTAGAAATAGTTCTCAATACACTGTTGTCCAATTTCTAAAACAAAAACCCGGAAATGATTCAATGGATGATGTTAATCAGCTGCCATGTGTGCACATATTATTCATTTGAGCGTGGCAATACGCTGACATGAACATGGATTTGATTGCAAACAGATAAATCAGCAGCTGTGCAAACATGAATATTTGCAGATAATTTACATGTATTACCGAGACTAATGCAATAGTGGTGACGTTTTCTAAATGTTTCATTCAGCTAGATGATGTAACTAGCTTATCATATTTTGGGGTCTTGCATTTTGAGTTTGTGCTTATTTGCATTGTATGCAGTAATTTATACATAACATTTTTGGTGACATTTTAGGCAAAATCTTTTTTTTAAAACTGGTCATACAACAAATGCACTGTTCTTTGTTGATTGTAATTTGCCTTCATGAGGACAGAAGACTCACTTTGGTCAAAATATCCCTGGCTTGCTGGTCTTCCAGGCTGCTTAACTGACACTGTCAAAACACTGACACCAATGTACTCTATATATGCTTTCATATAAGTGCCAAACTGCTCACTTTTTATATCAGTTCTGACAGGCTGTTTGTATTTTGTAAGGAGTTCAATCAAGCAGTCTGTTGCGCAAGGTACACAAAAAACAAACCTCAATGATGGGAAAAAAACACATTGAAGAAACGTACCCATTTCTCATTTGCATTTCATTAATATTCAATATGTACATGCATTTTTTTTCAGGAGCAAGGTAGTGTACAAATGTTTTGCATGCAAGGCACAGACTACAGGACTGATTTACCACCAGAAGGACAAATCACCTGTGTTGTGTTGATTTTTTTGTGGGGATAACATTTGTTATATTAATAATGACTCCTAAAGGAGAATAGTTGTCTCTGAGCCCTGAGGGTAGAATTTATGTTCCCCTCAACTTGTACAGTATATTGTCTTTTTTTCCCAGCTTTTATATTGTCAATATAAGTGGAGGTAAGCAACAAACTCTCCAAGGTTAATCAGTTCATCAAAACATTGCATTGCCCGCAATCCACAACATAATTCATAATGATAAGGAATATAAATTGGATGTTGGTGACGGGTGATTACATATGGGGACAGAAATATTACATTAAATACTAAACATAGTCAATACATAGATGCACAATAGCTCTGCATTATATGATTAACAAATGCAGAATTTTTTAAAATTAAATTTGTTGTATGCTGTTTTGGTGCCTTTCATGCAGATGGTGCTGGTTCAATTCCCACTCAGTGCCCCGATACCTTGCCATTGCCAGTCCCAAGTGGGTGAGTTGCCCCCGGAAGGGCATTCAACAAAAACTGTTCCGAACAAATCATGCCAATAAGTCGAAAGTTGAAACCATGCTGTTATTTTTGGAGGTAATGTATTGATTTTGGCGGCACGGTGGACGACTGGTTATCACATGCGGCTCACAGTTCTGGGGACCGGGGTTCAAATCCGGCCTCATCTGTGTGGAGTTTGCCTGTCCTCCCTGTGTCTGCGTGAGTTTTCTGCGGGTAAATTGTCTAAATTGCCCATAGGTGTGAATGTGAGCGCGAATAATTGTCTGTTTATATGTGCCCTGCGATTGGCTGGCGACCAGTTCAGGGTGTACCCCGCCTCTCGCTCAGAGTTAGCTGGGATAGGCTCCAGCACGCCCGCGACCCTAGTGAGGATAAGCGGTATGGATGGATTGATTTTTTTATTGATTTTCTAATTTTGATGTTGAATTTTGAAATCCTTGACGAAGCAGAACTCCCAACTGGACATAAAAGTAATGCTCACTGTTTGCACAATTAGTACAGAACAGCACAGAGGCATACTTAAATAAACATTTTGAACAGTCATGACATCACAGGACAACCAGCAGACATGGGAGGCAATCATGCAAAACATTAACGTGTCATTGCTTCTGGCCATGTGCTGAAATTGATGACTCTGAAAAATGCTGGCTTTTGCTGCAGTCTAAGGCCAGAGAAGAGACTGCAGCACACATGCGGGTGTTATCACATGTTATGTCACAAGGTCACCCAAGCGAGAGGAAAGAGTGTTTCTGCCTCATTCTACTGGACTCCTTCCCCCACTCTGCTCATCAGAAACACTCCGGCTCTGCATAACAATGAAGCACACCTTGCCGTCACCCGCTTTAGCGACCTGTGGGTATATTCCCAACCTCGACTGCCATTCTCTCATGATAATCTCATAACTGTACACACATACTGATCAGCAAAAATCTGATTATCAGACGTCTCTAAAAGATTATCCTTACATTATTAACTTGTGGCGTCGGGTGTGTTGAAACCAAATTTTTCATCCCAACTTGTACATGTTAAAATGTTCAATGTTTACAATCAAAAAGCCTGATGTGTCACAATTTGATTTTCACTGCATCCAGAAGTAAGCGGAGGCTGACAGGTTTGTGGTGAAAGGTTTATTGAAGAGCATAGGGAGATGGATCCTTGAGGCGTACTGGTAGGTTGTCGAGACAGGGAATGTGCGGCAAGCTGTGGCGTGAGCATGTGGATGGCTTGGCGGCGTGGTGGAAGAGGTCGACACGGCGGGGAGCACGGAAGGAGCACTGAGGACAAGGAAAAACACGGAGGTCAGAAGTGTTGCGAGGACTGTCGTAGCTTACGTGTTGGTCTGAGAGCCGGTGTACCACGGGAGAACGTTAATACTCTGGCAGTGGATTCTTGGATCTGGCAGGCTTAAATGCAAGCAGAGTAGAGTGCCGAGGTGGTGCTGATTACTGGGAAAAGAGAGAGGGGGGAGAAAGAGAGGGCGAGTGGGGTGCAAATCGCCACCCAAGCTCCAACAACGGAACTGCAGGGACAGACCATAACATGATGTGTGGCGCCAACACCGAGGAAGGCCAATCAACTTTGCAATTGTCACATGGAACAGAACGATAGCCTATTGGGAAGTGACTTGACCCTCCCGCTGTTGCCTGACTTCACAAATGGAGGAGCAACTGGTTCTGTTGAATGTTTGACAGGGGTGTAACGACTCATTTTAGCAAAGATACGATTCGTATTATGATTCATGGTTGCCAATTCTATTCAATATATTTGATAAATGCAGTCCTATGGGGGATACAAGCTAGTGCACACTGTACGCCGGTCCCAAGCCCGGATAAATGCAGAGGGTTACGTCAGGAAGATCATCCGGCTTAAAACTTTCCAAACAAATATGAGCGTTTATCCAAAGAATTCCATACCGGATCGGTCATGGCCCTGGTTAACAACGTCCGCCACTGGCGCTGTTAACCTGCAGGGTGCCGGTGGAAATTCAGATACTGTGGGTTGAAGATGAAGGAGAGGTGGAGAGCAGTTTCTTCGGCAGAAAGAGAAGAGGAAAGCACGGAGGCTAGAACTGAATGTGGGGACTTTGAATGTTGGGACTATGACAGGAAAATCTCGAGAGTTGGTTGACATGACGATTAGGAGAAAGGTTGATATATTGTGTGTCCAGGTGACCAGGTGGAAAGACAGTAAGGCTAGAAGTTTAGGGGCAGGGTTTAAATTATTTTACCATGGTGTAGGTGGGAAGAGAAATGGAGTCTGGATTATTTTAAAGAAAGAGTTAACTAAGAATGTCTTGGAGGTGAAAAGAGTATCAGATCGAGTGATAGGGCTGAAACTTGAAATTGAGGGTGGTATGTATAATGTGATATGCCACGAAAGAGAAATACTGGAAGGAGCTAGACGAAGTAGTTCTGAGCATCCCAGACAGAGAGAGAGGTGTGATTGGTGCACATAGTATTGGACATGTTGGTGAAGGAAACAGGGGTGATGAAGATGTTATGGGTAAGTACGGCATTCAGGAAAGGAAGCTGGAGGGACAGATGGTGGAAGACTTTGCAAAAAGGATGGAAATGGCTGTAGTGAACACTTATATTCCAGAAGAGGCAGGAACATAGGGTGACCTACAAGAGCGGAGGTAGAAGCACGCAGGTGGATTACATCTTGTGCAGACGATGTAATCTGAAGGAGGTTACCGACTGTAACGTAGTGGTAGGGGAGAGTGTGGCTTGACAGCATAGGATGGTGGTGTGTAAGATGACTCTGGTAGTGGGGAGGAAGATTAAGAATACAAAGACAGCACAGAGAACCATGTGGTGGAAGCTGAGACAGGAAGAGTGTTGTGCAGCTTTTCGGGAAGAGGTGAGACAGGCTCTCGGTGGACAGGAGGAGCTTCCAGAAGACTGTACCACTACAGCGAAGGTGATCAGAGAAACAGGCAGGAGAGTCCTTTGTGTATCTTCTGGCAGGAAATCATACAATGAAAGAGGTTAGCTCAGAAGAAGTGGGACACTGAGAGGACCGAGGAGAGGAGAAAGAAATACATTGAGATACGACGTAGGGCGAAGATAGAGGTGGCAAAGGCCAAACAAGAGGCATATGATGACATGTATGCCAGGTTTGACACTAAAGAAGAAGAAAATGTTCTCTACAGGTTGGCCAACCAGAGGGATGGAGATGGGAAGGATGTGCAGCAGGTTAGGGTGATTAAGAATAGAGATGGGAATGTGTTGACTGGTGCCAATAGTGTGCTGGACAGATGGAAAGAATACTTTGAGGAGTTGATGAATGAGGAAAATGAGAGAGAAGGAAGAGTAGAAGAGGCAAGTGTGGTGGACCAGGAAGTGGCAATGATTAGTAAGGGGGAAGTTAGAAAGGCATTAAAGAGGAGGAAAAATGGAAAGGCAGTTGGTCCTGATGACATACCTGTGGAGGTATGGAAGCATCGAGGAGAGGTGGCTGTGGAGTTTTTGACCAACTTGTTCAACCAAATTGTAGCAGGTGAGAAGATGGCTGAGGAATAGAGGAATAATGTGCTGGTGCCCATTTTTAAGGACAAGGGTGATGTGCAGAGCTGTGGGAACTATAGAGGAATAAAGTTGATGAGCCACACAATGAAGTTATGGGAAAGAGTGGTAGAGTCAAGACTCAGGACAGAAGTGAGTATTTGCAAGCAACATTATGGGTTCATGCCTAGAAAGAGTACCACAGATGCATTATTATTATTATTATTATTATTATTATTATTATTATTATTATTATTATTATTATTATTATTATTATTATTATTATTATTATTATTATTATTATGCGCGGGCAGCCGTGACCCAATGGCTAAGATCATCGCCTGCCACCGTGGGGGACCTACGTTCAAGACCCCGACTGGACTCATACCCCAAAATGCTCCCCGGGCGCTTCAGCTGCCCCCTGCTCCAGTGTGTTCTACTAACATGTGTATGTGTTCACTGTGATGGGTTAAATGCAGAGAGCAAATTTTGTGTGCATTCATGCAAGCATGTTCATGACAATAAATGGTGATTCTTCGTCTTCTTTATTTGCCTCCAGGATGTTGATGGAAAAGTACAGACAAGGTCAGATGGAGCTACATTGTGTCTTTGTGGATCTAAAGAAATCCAATGACAGAGTACCCAGAGACGCACTGTGGTGCTCCATGCGAAAATCTGGAGTGACAAAGAAGTATGTTAGAATAATACAGGACATGTACGAGGACAGCAGAACAGTGGTAAGTTGTACTGTAGGTGTGACAGAGGAATTTAAGGTGGAGGTGGAACTGCATCAGGGATCAGCCCTGAGCCCCTTCCGGTTTGCAGTGGTGATGGATAGGCTGACAGATGAGGTTGGACTGGAATCCCCATGAACCATGATGTTTGCAGATGACATTGTGATCTGCAGTGAAAGCAGGGAACAGGTGGAGGAACAGTTAGAAAGATGGAGGCATGCACTGGAAAGCAGAGGAATGAAGATTAGCCGAAGTAAGACAGAATATATGTGCATGAATGAGTGGGGTTGTGGGGGAAGAGTGAGGCTACAGGGAGAAGAGATAGCAAGGGTGGAGGACTTTAAATACTTGGGGTCAACCGTCCAGAGCAGTGTTGAGTGTGGTCAGGAAGTGAAGAAACGGGTCCAACCAGGTTGGAACAGGTGGAGGTAAGTGTCAGGTGTGTTAAGTGACAGAAGAGTCTCTGCTCGGATGAGGATGGAGCTGCCAGGCAAGAGAGCTAGAGGAAGACCAAAGAGAAGGTTGATGGATGTCGTGAGGGAAGACATGAGGGCAGTTGGTGCTCGAGAGGAGGATGCAGGAGATAGGCTTACATGGAAAAGGATGACCCCCTTTGGCGACCCCTAAAGGGACAAGCCGAAAGGAAAAGAAGAAGAAGAAGATGTGCAGGCCAGGCCTGATAGACATCATTATCTGCCAATGTTTTTACAGTAAAAACAGTACTGTATCTTCAGTCAAGGTACAAAAGGGTGTGTATCCCTTACCAAATGTGTTGTACCGAGTGAATCGACTGAAAGGAAACGCACACAAAATCCCATATGGTATATGTGCTGGCAGCAAAACTACTTATACATGCTCTTCACATACCACAACCGTGTGAGTTTCCCTGCAGCCATTAACAAATAACATATTGATTATGTTCAGCAGCACAAACACTAAGACACAAGCTCGGGATACAAACACACAATTTGTATCGTAACATCGAAAGACAGAAATGAAAATAGCAGCTTATGGCTATTTCAACCACTTACAGACATTATTTAAATCGAATGTTGAGGTTTTTTTTCTCATTTGCCCATTTCTCGATGTCAGTGGAACACTTCACTGTGTAGGAATTGTAGTTGTTTACGAAAGACACTTTGTCAATATATCGTGTCTTTATGTGCAAAGTTTCCCTATTTTCTGTCAACCTTTATGCACTCATCTGTTTTTCTTTCCATCCCTGGATTGTAAAATGTACAAAATAGTTGATCTTAACTGATTACTGTTATACAGAAGAAAAAAAAACACATATCAGCATCCTAGTCTTTTAGTTTCAAACCTAGCTTAATGCTGCAGATTTCGGCATTAAGAACTTGACGATTTAATTTTGATTCTATAGGTTGCAATTCGATTTGATATTGATTTAAACGCTCCGATATCAACTTAATATGGAGAAATTTTGACTATTTTGAAATATTTATTTTTGATGCCATGTAGGGCAGCACGGTGGACGACTGGTTAGCACATCCCCCTCACAGTTCTGAGGTTCTGGGTTCAAATCCGGCCTTCCTGTGTGGAGTTTGCATGTTTTCTCCGTGGCTGCGTGGGTTTTCTCCTGGAACTCTGGTTTGCTCCCACATCCCCAAAACATGCATGGTAGGTTAATTGAAGACTCTCAATCTGGGGTGGGCAAACTACGGCCCGCGGGCCACATCCGGTGCATTTATCATTTCACTGCATTCATTTGACCTTGTCCTGTAATGCTGAGTGGTTCCGCCAGGTTGTCTTGTAATGCCCAGTGGTTCCACCAGGTAGTGCAGTAGGTACAGTGATACATAGACTTGACTTTGGCTGTTCTATATTTACTCTGCTACTGCTCTGCTACTCCCTTTCTTCAACCATTAGTGGGCCAAAGAAAAGAAAAGTCGACAGAGAGTGCCGAGTGTTATATATATATAGAATGGACTACGAAATACTTTTTCACTGACGTTGTTCCGGTCAAAGGCTGTATGTCTAATTTGTTAAGAAACCATTGCGGCTTTAGAGGAATATAACATCAGCCGTCACTTTTCTATCAAGCATGCTAATTTATGCTCACAGCCAATCAACGCAGGAACTGATGGCTACGGCTCAGCGGTTAAAATCAAGCTTGCAGGCTCAGCAAAACATCTTTGTCTGACAAAATGCCATCCAAGATTCAGTCACACAAGACCCAGAAACAGCGCCACGGGTGCTGCAAATGGAACTGATTGATCTCCAATGCGATACTGTCTTAAAAGAGAAGTTCAACTCTCAAACTGGATGAAAACTGGATGATGCTTCAATAAGCGCAGACAAATTTCCCAAAATCCAGAAGATGGCACAGACGATGCTTGTGGTGTTTGTCTCTACATATGTGTGTGAACAGACTTTTAGTGGGATGAACGCCAAGAAAACATCCAACAGATCCTAGCTGAGTGATGAACACCTCAGATGTGTTCTGAGAATTGCCACAACAAAACTAACACCAGACTTTGATGCACTGGCAAAAAAAAAAAAAAAAAAAAGTCATCATTAAAACAATGCTGTTCCCATTAAAAGTAAATCAAAGTATGAACACGACAATGCCTTTTTTTTGTTTGTTTATTTTTTATATGTCAGCATTTGGTCCTGGCTTTGCCCACCTGTCAAATTTTAAAAGTCAATGTGGCCCCTGAGCCAAAATGTTTACCCACCCCTGCTCTAAATTCCCTGTAGGTGTGAATGTGAATAGTTGTTTGTTTATGTGCACCTAGCATATACCCCACGATATAAAAACCAAGTGCCCTTATTCCATGCAGTGGCCATTCGGCGGAATTGCACTTCCTTTGTTAATAAATAACTTGACCCAGTTCTACCAGTTTAGCGTGCAATTGGGCATGAAACTATGCCCACAACTTGAAAAAACACACCTTCCCTGAAGTGTAATGTGTTTTTTGTGTTATTTGGGCAACATCTCTTGCCGTCTAGCATCCACGCTTGTTGTGCTGCGAGGCAGTCACAAAACGGACGAGAGCAAGAGCACTGAGCGTGCTGTGACGAGACGCAATTACGCCGGCTGGAGTGGCGGATCTCAAATGTCGATGCCTCTGATACCAGAAGATTGACCGTCAAAATTAAATGTCGATACTTTTGATACTTCAGCCATTTGAGGGACTGTATTTGCAGTATCATATCCATCCATACATCCATTTTCTGTACCGCTTTATCCTCACAAGGGTCGCGGGCATGCTGGAGCCTATCCCAGCTATCTTTTGGGCGAGAGGCGGGGTACACCCAGAACTGGTCGCCAGCCAATCGCAGGGCACATATCAACAAACAACCATTCGCGCACACATTCACACTTAAGGGCAATTTAGAGTCTTCAATCAACCTACCATGCGTGGTTTTGGGATGTGGGAGGAAACCGGAGTGCCCGGAGAAAACCCACGCAGGCACAGGGAGAACATGCAAACTCCACACAGGTGGGGCCGGGATTTGAACCCCGGTCCTCAGAACTGTGAGGCAGATGTGCTAACCAGTCGACCACTGTGCCGCTGCCGTATGATATCACAAAGAAAATCTGCGGTATTGATCATTAGCAGTTGCGCAGAATGAGCACATCGGCACAATCTCAGAGCCGCAAAAGCCATACAACATGAATTACATGCAACGCGCCCCCCACTGGCCAGGAGGAGAATTGATTCACAGGATTTGTTGAATTGATATTGAATCGGCATAGGGAAGAATTGCAATGAATTGATGAATAAATATTTTTGCCCCCCCCCTAACTGGATAGCTAAACAAAAGTGTTTTTAAATGCTTTTTGTAAATGTACTCCGAAGAAGCAGCTCTTCGGTCAAATTAAGTGAATTTTGCAATTTGGGAGTAACAGACTGCAGGGCTCTATCACCTTTAGTTTTTAATCCTGTGTAAGTCAGCAGACCACAGTGACCTAACAGGAAAATAAAATGAGAACCACCAAGTACGGAGGAGCCTGAACTTTATGAGCTCTGTAAGACTTAAAATGTTGTACTGAATCTTAAAATTGACAGGGAGCCAGTGCACATATGACAGAACAGGATTGATGTGGCTAAACCTACAGGCTCTCGACCAGTGATTTCCAACCACTGTGCAACAGTACATCAGCATCCCATAAGAGATCAGATTAAAGTGCCTGTAAAGTCATTTGTGTGTGTGTTTTTTTTCAAATACATTAAACATGTTTGAAGGTAAGTGCTGAAAATGTGCAAAGAGGTGGAACAATTTAGCACTGAATTGTTGAGATGTAGCGTTAAACAGTTTTTCACTCTCTCAGTTGGACGGATTTTTTGGGCAGGACTTAAAACTAGCCTGATAATGCATACAGGCCGGCGCATGTACTATATGTCGTGAGCTGTGGGTAGTAGTTATTAACCAGCATTGGGTCCGTCCATTACGCCACAGCCTTGCTCCACACATCCACACAACAGAGACACTTAAGGGAAAGTTAACTATTTATTACTTTTGCTAGCCTGTGAGCTAAGGAGCTCGCTCAACCGCAGCAGGCGTCAAATACGTCATTGCCTTGCTCAGTGTTGCGTGTCCCCCCACATAACAGAGAGGTGGGAAAGTTAACTGTGTGTTAATGAAACCCAGAAAACCCAGTTCCATCCAATTTCCGTACCGCTTATCCTCACTAGGGAGCCTATCCCAGCTAACTCTGAGCGAGAGGCGGGGTACACCCTGAACTGGTCGCCAGCCAACCACAGGGCACATCAAATTGTAAACAAACAACCATTTGCACTCACATTCACACCTACAGGCAATTTTGTCTTCAGTTAACCGACCACTGATGTTTTCGGGATGTGCGAGGAAACTGGAGTAACCGGAGAAAACCCACGCAGGCACAGGGAGAACACGCCCACTCCACAAAGGCGAGGCTGGATTTGGACCCGGGTCCTCAGAACTGTGAGGCAGATGTGCTAGGCAGATGTGCTAACCAGTTTTCCACCGTACCACCCCTAAGATTATTGTTGTGTGTAAATCCCCGAAGGTGAGATTGACATTGTAATGTTTGTGAAGTGCTAATACACAAATGTGTTCGCTCATGTATAACAATTGTGCTAATGTATTGTTTAGTCTAGTATTCTAACTAATACCATTTGTAAGCCTCATGTGAAGGGGGTTTGTTTATGTTAATGAATAATTTGACTCCTGAATGCAGTCGTTGAGGTCAGCTTTTAAAGAGCCAAGGCATCCATTTTGCATTACAAATTCTCATTATACACCACCAAAGACCAAAGAAAAATTCCCAAAAGTGTGATTACTGACATGATAATGATCGCGTCTCAACTTACTCACAAATTGATTTACCCAGTGAGAAAGCTGGGCCTGTTTAATTGAACACAAAGCTGATAAAATTGCAGGAAGCCAGTATCAATGGCATCTGATGGCTATACAGGTTTATTGCACCTTCTTCCATCCAATAGAAGACCATTAATTGTTCTGCCTGTAACTACTGTATTCATCACTGGCATAGATAAATCAACAAAGACGTATTTGTCATTGATAAATAATTTTCAATCAAATTAACTGAAATTGGATAATTTCCCACAACACCCATGATGATCTCTCAAAGCACAGGAGTGCACCACGGGAAAAAAATATGCCTTGGCTGAATAAAGTCTGGGAAACACTCATCTACACAAAAGCCGAGTGGAAGCATTCTGAACCATTTGGAGACGATCCAGTGAACTTTTGTCGATGAACAGAGACTGGCAATAGTCAAGATGTGAGGAGACAAAAGCAGAAATGATTTTTTTTTATTCAGAATGAGATAATTAAGTTATTTTTAGAAAGTTTAGAAAACATTTTTAAGGTGAAAAAAGTAGTGAAGGATTACAGTTTTAAAGGTCCCATATTTTGGCTATTTAGATCTACATAGAGTGACTCTCTAGCTTGGCCTTTGTCTAAAAGTGTCAATTTCATGTAAAAAAAATAACACCTTGTTTTTTTCGTACAAGTGTCCAGAAAAGGCCCCTCTGACAGCTACTTCTGTTTGACCCAGTTTTGTATCCGCTTTGTCCATATTTGGCCCCCTTTTCTCTGATTTGTTGCCTCCTTTTAGAAGATGCTGGCTATGGAGCGGAGAGGTAGACGGAGAGCTTTGCTCTCGCATCGCTCTTGCTTCGTTAAGGTGACAAAATTCAAATGACCTTATTTCAGGCCACATGGAAGAAAAACGTCTGTTACTGAGGAATAGGTGGACGATTTTAATTCATATTTCACATATTTACTGAGGCACCATAGAGACAATATCACATCCCCAATACTAGAAAAAGTTGGTTTGGTTAAATATGGGACCTTTAACGTGATCATCAGAAAGCATGGCCTGATCGAATATGACCCCAATGTTTTTCAAGCTGGGGTGGACATTTTTAGAAAGTGACCATAATCAGGTGGCAACTTTATGAGCCAAATGGACCAACAATTTATACTTCATTCAATTCAACTGAAGCGAGTTGAGAGCTATCCATCCCTTAAATGGAGTGAAGCAATCATGCAGTACACCGACCTCTCTTATAACCTCTATCAAGGTAATAAGAAAAGTAAATCTGGTGGTCATCTGCATGAAGTGGCATGAGATACCTTTCAATTTGCTGATGTCCTAGTTATTGCACTTCAAAACCTGTGTCGGGAATCATGGGGTATCAAAATGCCTTCAACTGCAATTATTGACATTTTTGACAGGTTCATTTACCTTTTCAGCTAGATGAATGAAGTGCAGGGTCTTAGGACTCTTGGTTCTCACTCCCTTACTTACTGCGATACCTGGACATTGACCAATGATCAATAGAAATAGACGGGACTCCTTTGGTACCAAGTCGCTAAGGAAAACTGAGTTTTAGCCTGGGTGGTAGCTGGGGAGAACTCTCTGACAATTTGGTGCACAGTAAAGGTGGCAAAAGGCCTCGCTTCAAGCATTCTGTCCAAGCTGACCATCCATTTTCTGACCCTCACTAGGGTCGCGGGAGTGCCGGAGTCTATCCCAGCTATCATCGGGCAGGAGGTGGGGTACACCTTGAACTGGTTGCCAGCCAATCGCAGGGCACACATAAACAAACAACCATTCGCACTCACATTCACACCTCGGGTCAATTTAGAGACTTCTATCAACCTCCCACGCATGTTTTTTGGGATGTCAGCGTTATTGGCGCAATAACGCTGACACAAGATGTCACCAAAAACTAAGAATAAGAAATGTAAACATGCAACAATGATGGAGAATGAAAAGAGCAAGAAAGGACACATTTGTGTGGACTGATGACAAGGTAGAACTTTTGCGGCAGAACAAAACCCCAGATCACTGCCAAGGTATTATAAATATATGAAACATGTCCTCACATGGCTCGGCTTTGTTTCCTAAAGTATCAGGTAAAAACAGGGTCACAAATGACATCACAGCGGTAGCTATAACTACTACCGCGCAATAAAGAAAACAGAAGGGCCACACCAGCTGAGAGTAAGACTTAGTGACACGTTGAAACACCCTTTGAACATGTTTTTTTTGTTTTAGTGCTTGTTCGTGTCATGTTCAAAGACCTCTTGAACATGTTCATTTTTTGTTCTAACTTTGCCCCAGTTCAGCTTAAATACCCACATGCAAATATTGTGGATGACCTTATTTGGTTTGAATGGTTATGGTGCAATATTATTCATTATGATGAGGACCATTTGCGTGACATCTCAACATATAAAACCCTATTCTAGCGGAAACTGTGGCAGTGCCGTCACAGGATAGTTGAATTAATTGCTACCGGTATATTTAGTCGGTGAAACATATCAATGGATGTTTATTAAAAACAAGTCAGAAATACCCATATGGATCTACAGTGGAACCTTGGTCGCAGTTACACCTTATTGAAAAGGCACCACAGTCTCAGAATACAACACCAGAATGGCATTGACTAAGGAAAGAGCATGTGACTGCTTCCAATTTCAGAGAACTATGCCTTGTCAGGGGACACACTTCCGCAGAACACTAGGCTGAGAGGATCATCCGAGGGACACAACAAACAGTACTCATAAAGAGAGGTCAGGACATGGACAACGGTGCCTTAGACTATGCCAAAATGAACAATGTCTATTTACGAAGCTGTAGCCTAGTCAGCAACCCAGATGCACCACGGCTGGGTGTATCACCTGACGGACTCATATATATGACCCTCTTGAAAGACCATCATTTGGCTTAGTTGAATTTGAGCGCCGTACCGTACCGAGATATCGTGACTGCAAATATCTTACGGTTGATAACGACATATACAAATTGAGGGATAGCAATCTGTATTATTGGCTTGCTTGCTGCTTTTGCAGATTACAGGCATGGAGTGGTGTGATTTTGTGTTCTGTGCTCAAAGAGTATGCCCTGCAACTGGAGTGTCACTGGTTCGTATGCCCACCCGAGCGCATGTTGGTGTTGTCTCCCTGCGAAGTTTACTTATCAATAATTAGGCATACAACTACAGATCCATTAAACTGTTACATTGTTTACGCTCACTGATGATGATCGTAGTCTGAAGAACAGAAAACATTGAGTAGATTTTATTTTTATTTTTTACCTTGTGTAAAACTTAAAAGGTGAGCGGTGATGGCTGTGTCTGTGCCAGAGACGGCAACCCCACAAGCTCATAACCACATTCCTGCCTTCTGACCCTCAACAAGCCGGCCTGTTTCCACAAGACACAGGAAATTTGGTTTGTCACCTGAGCCATAAACTGGTCATCAGCTCTCCTCCAGCCATTCTTACTGGTTTCTTACTTTTTTTTGGAAGGGATCATATTCGCAGGTATGATCACAAATGACCTTTTTTGTTGCCGATATGACACCCATTGTTTTCCTTTGTTCCTACAGGTGTCCCAGAACATGATGTCATGCGACAAAAAACACGAGGGACCGTGATGTCATGACGGTTGTGACGTCATTTTGTTTTCACCCGACGTTATAGAAAATCCATCATTTTATCATGAAGTCAATATTCTACCTCTCTCCCCAAGTTGAGCACAGAAATTTACAACTTGTTCTTTTAGGTGTCCATGGGAATCAGGCACACACAGGACACAATTGGATATACCTACACAATGAAATCAAGCCTGTGTAAAAAGAAAAAAAAAGCTCTATTCAGATTTACACTGAAATAGCTGTATTAAATTAACATTGTGTTGATTAGCAGTTTGCAGTGGATCTTGGACTTCCCTAAATCTTCGTGGCTTTTCCCATGTTTTGATTAATGAAGATGCAAACAAGAAGATGAAAAAAAACATGCATGTATTATCCTTATAGCAAGCATTTACTGTATATGTGAACATTTGTAATCACCCAAGGGGTTAGTTCAAAGGTACTTGGACTGCTACTTGGTTTCAGATCTAAAAACTGTATTGCGAGTACCCAGACTAGTTTGAAATGAAATGAAGGATTCAGTGGTATCCATTCACTCCTTTCATCTTTCATCTCATTTTTCATCTCTTTTCTATACATACACGTTGCATCTGTCACCCATCTCCACAAAACTGAAGGCGAACAATAAACTAGAAGAGCAGATTTCCTTACGGATGATACTGAAGTTCCTTTTTGTGTCGCTGTCCGTCATGTCCTCTAACTCTTTCACTAGTGTCCAATAAACACGTCTATAAAGGGTGGAAGAGAATCTTAATGCACGAGTATTCCCAGCTGACGTCACTTGTTTAGAAGCCCCGAGAGACATAAATAAGAGAAGGTGTCCGACAAAAGACTACCCGATGCTTTTGGAGAGCATTGTGAAGACAATGGAAGAATTTGTCCTCCAACAACCTGAGAGCTAAGCAGTGTTCGACAATGTACAGTACTTGAAATGCTGTGAGCTAAGGTACAAACATTGTTACATTAAAGAGCACTAAACAGGCCCCAAAAATGGCATGTAAATTCAACGCACCACTCAGAAGAGTAATGTTAACAAGCCTACCAAATTTGAATGAATACAAAAAGGTTTACACACACACACAAACTTATTCTATTGCTGCCAAAAACATGTTGGTGCTATGTTAGCCGTTGGTTTGCTGACTGTGTTGTGTGGGCTAGCTTAGCTGGCTGTTTCGGGAAATGAGGCGGCACGGTGGACGAGTGCTTTGCACATCTGCCTCCCATTAACTGATGTTGGAAGTTTGCGTGCTCTCCCCGTGCTTGTGTGGGTTTTCTCTGGGGGGAAAAAGGGGGTTGAGGTTAATTATATATTAATATTGAAACCGTTCTAACCACGCTACTGAGAAATGAGCACGCTACTGAGAAACTCGTAACGTCACCACTTGTAAGGCTGCTGCCCAACACTGTAGGTAGGCCTCCTTTCCACCAGTCTCTTGTTGACAAAATGAGCAGCGCTCATAAAGAGCTCTTCTTGAAGGCCAATTAATGGTGTTTTTTTTTTTTTTTTAATTATCCCTGGACGTCTTAGTTTCTTGACAGTCATTAAAATCGATAACATAGCTTCCTCTCTACATTCCTTTAAGCTGTCACACTAGCGTCTGCTTTTTCTAGTGATACAAATAAATATACTATGCACTTTCAATCAATGTGGTAACCTCCACTGAGGCACATTTCCTAAAATGAATGTATTTACTGTATATAATTATCAAAATATTAAAGTAATACAGTATATCAAAATAATGTCCCATTTCTCATCTGTTTCTTTTGTCTCCTCTCTCGTCATCCTTCCTTTGCTCGAGCCACCTCTTTCCATATACATTTCCTTTATAAGTGGGAACAGATAGCAGTCTAGTGGAACCGTGCTGACACGTGCTGTAAGTCATAGCCTAAGGACGAGACCACCTTCCAAAGTCATCGAGCCATCCCAACAACTCATTTGCATTTTCTCCTTTCTCACGGGAGCATTGAGCTAGGTGCACGTTCACCTTCACTTCCAGAACTTCTCCTCTGATCTTAGTGAATAATCAATAAATTATTCAAGAGGAAACCTGTCTTATTGTTTGAAAAGATATAGCATGTGCAAAGAGCCCAATATCGCTTAACGTACAGTATTTTTTTCATCCGTTACCAAAGTGGTCGACTCTGACTTTGTGATCTCGCAGCTCATCGTGTTACAGAAACTATCTGGAACAGTTTATGAATTAATGATGACAACGTGCCAATATTTACGTCTTTTTGGAGGAAATGATCCTTGAAGCTATTTTTTTAGACCACCCTTTACCCAACACGGGGCCCTGGATCCATTTTTGCTTACTACTTTTTATTGCAAAAGAAAAATATTTTTCACTTTTTTTTTCTCTCGGAAAAATTAAATATTTTCTCTCGGAAAAATTAAATATTTTCTTCACTAGTTGCAGAGGTATTATACAATGTCTTTGTTTTATACGTCAATTCATACAAATACTAGGTTTGTTCCATTTTCCACACTTTACACCTCTCCGAAAATGAAATTCAAGACTTTTATTCATTGAACCAACCAAAGTTTTTGTAATTTAAACTAAAAAGTGCATCACTTCGATCTTAGATCGTCAAACAGCAGCCAGTAGAAAATAGTTAATTTCACCCTCAAGTTCCCCTAAATTACAAAATAAGTAATGTATTTGAACACTCTGACATCTCTCCTTTCATGCCTGCATATGCGTGTTCTGATTCTCTTGAAAACAAAATGCAGCTGAGTGTGAACTGAATATCACTTCTGAAATAATTTGGTTTATGAGGGTAGCTAAGCTAAAGTAGGGAAAACTTACTAACAAAATCCATCCAAGCTTTTAAGATCAATTTAGCCAAAAATCACGTTCCTGTTGCATATCATAGATCATTTTACACTTGAGACTATGTGAGTCCCGAGACGCACAATGTCATGGAAACAAATGACTCCCAACCCGGAACAATGAGTCTCTACAACTTATCATCATGGAATACAGATAAAGTAATCTTCCGCAATATGACAGTTGCTGCTTCTCTTTCCCGATATAGTGTAGATTTTTATTGTAGTTGTTACTCTATTTTTCATACTGTTTGTACAATATTTATGTGTTATCCATTGCGCTAGCTCTCCCTCAGTCTATATTGTTTAGGCCTGTCATGAGAGCAAATGTTTTAGGACGATATACTTTCACAAAAACTATCACGATAAACGATAGTATTGTTTATGTTTTTCATGCCGCTGATATAATGATAGTAGATTATAATAATTCAAGAACATCCTTTTTAAGAACAATTCACTTTTAATTCTAAGAACAATGAACATTGACATTGTAATGTAGAACAATACATAAAATGTTCGATACAAAAATATAAATAAAACAGACTCGGGCTCTGTTCACAAAAATTGCACTTCAACAAGCACAGCGCTATAAACAGCCATTAATGCCTTATCGGGCAATATACTGCCAATCAAGTTTTCAGTTAAGGAATAAAAAGTGCCAAGTATCAACATTAATGACAACTCAATTAGATCAAAGCAACCTGTTTTGATTCAAGATTTGTAAACGTCTGCAGTCTTTCTTTAAACGCTGCTTTGTCAACATGTTCAATGGCTCCATGTCTTACAATAGCAACGCTACTGTATACTGTATATAATGTGAGCTTACATGCGCCCTATTCATGTTTGTATTTGCATTTTTTGGCAAAGGGTTTTCATAATTGCAAGCTGTCGAGAAACGGGAAATGCCAATGCCAATTCATTCCCAGCTGAAGAAATTGGGTAGGATGGTTGTGTTTAAAATGGATTTTGCCACTTTGAAGTTTTTTAACTTGTGCTGTCTTTGTTGCGACTCCATACAAATTTGACTTCCCAGCTCATTTGTGTTAGTGGAGTGACCGCGTTCATCTGACTTGAATCCAAAATGTTCCCACATTGTCGTGGTGGCGTTAGGCTTTGGAACTAATTCCATTTGTGCCATTCGATAGAAAACTTAGATTTGTGGACCTGAGTGCCCACATTTTAAACGCACGCTCGTGCGTGCACACGTGTCTGATTGGTTTAGAGACCACGATGATGAAACCCATTGTGAATCTACTTTGAAGTCGCGGAAATTATTTTTTCTTCCTCAAATGACTGGGCACCTGTACGTACCCTCTGTTTTTTTGGGGGGGCATACCATTCAGACATTACAGCGCATATGGCCCTATCCTGTAGGCTGGTCCGTATCCCGGATAAATGCAGGGGATTGCGTCAGGAATGGCATCCGGCTTTAAAATTTGCCAAACAAATATGAGCATTCATCCAAAGAATTCAATACAGGATCGGTCGTGGTCCAGGTTAACAACGTCCGTCCCCGGCACCGTTAACCTGCAGGGTGCCGGTGGAAATCCAGCTACTGTGTGTCCCAATGGTCCTAGGAGCTAAGTTGTCTGGGGCTTCACGCCCCTGGTAGGGTCACCCATGGCAAACAGGTCCTAGGTGAGGGACCAGACAAAGCTCGGGTAAAAGACCCCTATGATGAAAACTATTAATGGATCTAGGTTTCCATTGCCCGGACGCGGGTCACCGGGGCCCCCCTATGGAGCCAGGCCTGGAGGTGGGGCTCGAAGGCGAGCGCCTGGTGGCCGGGCCTGCACCCATGGGGCCCGGCCGGGCACAGCCCGAAAGGGTAACGTGGGTCCCCCTTCCCATGGGCTCACCACCCAGGCGCCGAGCAGGTGTGGGTATACTTATTGCCCCCCGGCTCGGCGCCTGTACGTTGGGGTTCACCCCGGTGGACGAGAGGGGTGGGGGGACGGGTCCTGACTATTGTTTGTGCCTATGCACATGCCCTTTTTGGAGTCGTTGAAGGGGGTACTGGAGAGCGCTCATCGGTGACAGGGCCCAGAGTTCCTAAAGGCTCTGGATGTTGTTGGGCTGTCCTGGTTGACACGCCTCTGCAACATCGCGTGGACATCGGGGACAGTGCCTCTGAATTGGCAGACTGGGGTGGTGGTCCCCCTTTTTAAGTAGGGGGACCGGAGGGTGTGTTCCAACTACAGGGGGATCACACTCCTCAACCTCCCTGTTAAGGTCTATTCAGGGGTGCTGGAGAGGAGGGTCCATCGGGAAGTCGAATCTCACATCCAGGAGGAGCAGTGTGGTTTTTGTCCTGGCCGTGGAACAGTGGACCAGCTCTACACCCTCGGCAGGGTCCTCGAGGGTGCATGGGAGTTCGCCCAACCAGTCTACATGTGTTTTGTGGACTTGGAGAAGGCGTTCGACCGTGTCCCTCGGGGAGTCCTAAGTTGATGACCCTCAAGTAGTAGTGGAGGCTAGCTAGACTCAGTAGTGTTGTTTCATTGAGAAGAACGAATGTTTTTAGTGAACGATGTGAACCGAATCAGTTTATGAAAGCTAGAGTCTACTGCAATGATAACATGACCCAAACAGAGCAGAAAAAAGTGTGAGAACTTCATTTGTAGCCTTCCTACATAATAGTGAGAGCTCTGTTATGCATAGCATCACAGTTGGGTGGAAACCTCATATGTCCAAAATTAGTCAATTTCATATTTTTTCAATACTATTGGTCAGTCCCCACCTGGGTCTATAATTTCTAACATTTTTTCGACCAATCTAAAGTGTTGAAAATAGCTTCCTCTCTTTGACACTCCAATGTTAATGAATCAACAAACATCCAATATTTTTACTTTTGTGAAAAGTCGATGTTTTGCATCGGTGAGGATTCAGGCCGACGGCAGCGAGAGAATGTGAGATGTTTTATTTAGTGAACTTAATTTTTTATATTTCTCAAATCTCAGTTGTACTTCTACATAACATTTCCCTTTCCCCTTCGACCTCTCCTGAGCTACAGTGACAACATGAGCAGTGAGCAGAGGTGAGTGGATAGATTTGGAATGCTCTTCTTCCTCTGTGTGTGTGTGCGTGTGCGTGCGTGTGTGTGCATGTGTGTGCGTGTGTGTGCGTGTGTGTGTCTGCGTGTCCACGAGTTGTACTCACAGGCTTTGTCGGCATGGATTATGAGTGGAAAGGTCAGTACAGTCTCCTCAACCTGCCAGCATAAATCGGGTGAAAGAAGGTGAAGTGGCATAACAAAAAACCAAGCCACTTAAAGCCCAGTGCTTTTACAATGGACCAGTATGTGCTACCAAAACAGAAGTGGAGGGCTAAGGCACTATCTGGCTTTTAATTGGACAGGGAACACAATGTTGATTTGCTCATCTGGATTTGGGACTTGTTGGTCTCCTCATCTGGACTAGGGATTTTTGTGTACCCTCGTAGTTAAAATGTTGAGTTAACTCAGACCAGGAACTGGGACCAGGCAAGACAATACAGAGAGGCATGTGCCACTGAAAAAATCCTATTTGCGATTGGGGATGAAATAAGGGGTACAATTTAGTACATTAGTAGTAGTTATGTCTTGTCAATTTGCAAGTGTAATAAAACAATACAATACTCCTCCCTATGTGTGTTTAGGTTTGTAAAATCAACTATGTATACCCACAGTACAGTTCCAGTTTGTTAAAATCATTCAAGATTTGAAAATATGTTACAACCTTTAATAATAATTTGATAAACGTAATCAATAGCATTTGATAAATGTCATGGTTTGTATTAAGTGACTAAGAATAATCCATCACTGTTAAATAAATAATAATGCATTACACTTATATAGTGCTTTTTCATGAAACTCAAAAATGCTTTACATTGCACACACTATTCATTCACTCCACAGTTACACCTGGTGGTGATAAGCTACTTGTGTAGCCAAAACTGCCCTGGGACAGTTTGACAGAGTGTGGCTGCCATTTTGCGCTTAAGGGCACTCCGATCCCCACTAAACATTCAACCACACTCATTCATGGGCAATTTGGTTAAGCGTCTTGCCCAGGGACACAACGACGAGATGGACTCAGGCAGGGATACGAACTGGCGACCCTACGGTTGCAAGGTGTACACTTACCCTCTGCGCCACTGTCATTCTAACTAACAAAATTATTAGCAAGTGTGCTATTCCAGTACGATTCATTTCATATTCAAATATTGGGACTGTCACGTTTGTGGGGTTCATCATGGTGATGTGACGGCAAAAATATGGACCCAAGCACAGGAAAGCAAGTAATAAAGACAGGGGAAACTCACAAAAGGTGTGTATTTATTTTTTTTTTTTACGGAAATATCAAGGTACGGATTAGTAGGTTTAAAAAAAACGAAAAAACTGTAATTATTCATTCATTCATTCATCTTCCATTTCCGCTTATCCTCGCTAGAGTTGCGGGCGTGCTGGAGCCTATCCCAGCTATATTCAGGCGAGAGGCTACACCCCAAATTGGTCGCCAGCCAATCGCAGGGCACATATAAACAAACAACCATTCGCACTCACATTCACACCTACGGGCAATTTAGAGTCTTCAATTAACCTACCACGCATGTTTTTCGGATGTGGGAGGAAACCGGAGTACCCGAAGAAAAGCCACGCAGGCACGGGGAGAACATGTCCACATAGGTGGGCCGGGATTTGAACCCTGGTCCTCAGAACTGTGAGGCAGATGTGCTAACCAATCGGTCAATTAATAAAGAGCAAAAAAAAAAAAAAATGAATCAGACATACAGTATAACAATGGTCAGAGGACAAGGGCATTGAGAATGGAATTAAATACAAACATTACTGATGAGACAAGGAGGCACACCTGGACGAGACACAAGCAGATAGAGAGAGCTGATTGGTTGACACAAGAGGAGCAGGGCTGACAAGACAGCCCCCAAAACAAAAATTGTCCAAAACATTCGATGCAGAAGAGCGGGCCGGAGCTGGGCGAGAGTACAGGTTGTTCTGGACTTTGACCGGAACGACAGGAAGAGGCCCATCGAGGCCAGTTTGGTGGGGGTGTCTGGGACTCCAGACACAAGAGACTGTATTTTCGTCGACTGTGCAACATGCCCCAGTGAACAAATGGTGGAATATCTTGATTTTTGAGCAAGCGCAAGGCTTGCGCAGAGGTGGGCGTACCGTATATGAATCTTGAATATCAGAAAAATCAGAATTTATAAGGAGATAAAAAGGTAGGGCCAAATGAAGAGCTCATTGGTTGACACAAGGGGAGCAGAGATAATGAGAAAAGGTGGTCCTTTATAGTAGACTGTCATCAATGACTTCGAGAATGAATTACTTGAGTGTGAAATTAAATAATTTGATGACTCCGCTAGTTGCCTCCTTATTTAAGGGCAAATTAAAATTAAAGTGTAGCACTGCTGCACTGGATAGGAGCAATTACATAATTTCCATCAAGCTTTGCTATACTTTACGTGACAGTTGCCCAGTAGCTGTATTATTGCAGTTTTTTAGAATCGTCTCAGAGAACTTCCAGCCAAACCTAAAAACTGTTAAGAGTCTTAGCCAAACAGTAATTTGGGAACACCATCAAAGCCTGTAACGAGATACATTAATTTGAAAACAGTTATTGCACGAAACACAACTCCTTCTTTTTGATGTTTGTGTTACTCTTGTAGAAGGTTGGGACAAGGTTGCAATTTGCCGAATATCGTTAACGGACAGATAAATTAAAATGTTGCGCTTCAAAGCGCTTGTAACTGTAGCTCTATATTCTATAATAATGTTTGAATAACCCACTGATATCCATTGTCTGGAGTATTTTGGCCATTGGCCAACTCTGCATTATGGAACCTGCCAACAAAACTAGAAGAAATAGGTATGCAACAGCTTATGTGGGTAAAATGGTCAATATGCATTTAACACATCTGGCTAATGTTCAGACACTGTCAATACTGAATGCTGGTCAAAAATGTCTACAATTTCTGGTCCCCGTTTACGTCTGTAAATTTCCTCTTTCGTCTTGAGAATGTGCAGTACTCTGCGGGCTAACTGGCAAACCACTTCACACAGCACAAATCGTATTTTATTCCATCACTCGTCTTCTACTCTCCTCTTTCAGCACACACATGCAAGCTGTTTGACATTCATGACTTGTCCTCAGACAAACACCAAAGCATACATGAAGGCAAAGGTGACGCAAGGAGACAATGACCCTTCACCTGTTTCCTAATCCCTGGTTTTGCTGTCCAACCTATCCTACCTGTACGAGTGAGAGGCTTGGTTAAAAACCCAAATAACTCAAAGATACATGGTTACACTTGTTCTTTGTCCATATGACATTGCTTTGTGTGTTACGTTTCGTGTGTGTGTGTGTGTGCCTGCCTGGCTGCTTGTCATTGTGTCTAATGAGCCAGTCTGGTGCAGTGCCAGCCCCCCAACTCACATGCACGATGAAGACGAAGGACAATACAAGGGTGTTTGAATGATGGCTGCTCCCTCCCCAGGATTAAAATTCAGTACCATGCCTGTTTGTGTACGTGCACGTAAAAACACACTCTTTGATGTGAGGGCCTGGGTGTGTAATGTACTGTATGCATTTGCCATGTCACACAGTGTTATGGGAGCTAACAGACTGTTGGTTTATGAATGTCATGAATTCAGTGTGAAATTAATTATACCTGTTCACATAATATATGCGCATGTATATTCACGCATATGCATTTTGCATTTGTGTGTGACTGAGGAATGGGAAGTGTTAGTCCAGGACCTGGACTAACACACCTGGACTCCAGGTGTGTGTTTATTGTGCTGCTGTTGTTGGAAAGTGAACAGAGTATTTTAAGGACAATTTAAGCATTCGTAACTGGCATATAAGTAGACTTTACACCGATCTGATTGGCCTGATCGGTATCGGCCGATAATTAGCATTTTATGCTGATCAGCTGATCGGCTTTAATGTCATAATTCACTGATCTAATCAATGACGTCTTTGATCGGCTCCACAAAAGACATGTACTCCGTTTATTTTTAGCCTTGGCGGGTGTCTTTTCACGTAGTACTGTAAATATCTGACAACCAATAAAGTAATTTAAAAAAAAAAAAAAACATTGCTAGTGGACTGCACGGTGGACAACTGGTTAGCACATCTCCCTCACAGTTCTGGGGACCAGGGTTCAAATCCCGGCCCCGCCTGTGTGGAGTTTGCATGTTCTCCTGGTGCCTGGGTGGGTTTTCTCCGGGCAATCCGGTTTCCTCCCACATCCCAAAATCATGCGTGGTAGGTTGATTGAAGACTCTAAATTGCCCATGAGTGCGATTGGTTGTTTGTTTCTATGTGCCCTGCGATTGGCTGGCGACCAGATCAGGGCGTACCCCGCCTCCCGCCCGAAGATAGCTGGGATAGGCTCCAGCAGCCTGTGACCCTACTGAGGTTAAGCGGTAGAGAAAATGGATGGATGGATGTTGGCGTTGTGGGACAGACAACACGTCTGAGACAGACAACATGTAATGCCTGGATCAGGCTACAAGACAAATTTGGTCTTTCACGATTGCACAATGTCAGACTACGGCATTACAATCTTGTATTCCCATACCACCACATCCCACCTTTTATGATCACTGGGCTTTATCTTGTCAACTCAAACAAACAAACAAAAATTTCTGAGCCGCTTCTCCTCACTAGGGTCGCGGGGGTGCCGGAGTCTATCCCAGCTATCATCGGGCAGGAGGCGGGGTACGCCCTGAACTGGTTGCCAGCCAATCGCAAGGCATACAAACAATATAAAACAAACAAACAACCATTCACACTCACATTCACACCTACGGGAAAATTAGATTCTTCATTTAACCTACCATGCATGTTTTGGGGATGTGGGAGGAAACCGGAGTGCCCGGAGAAAACCCACGCAGGCACAGGGGAGAACATGCAAACTCCACACACAAACTCCAAACCCAGTCCTCAGAACTGTGCCGCTTCCTGCCATCTAATAGAAGAGCATTTATTTGTTCTGTCTGTCACTATGCCTCACTGGTATAAACAGAGGAACAAGACACATTATTTCTTGTAAATGACAATTTTTTTGGAGCAGTTAAGTAAAATTTGATAATTTCCCAGAGCACACCTGAAGATTGCTCATGGCAGACTAATGTGCCACGGCACACTGGTCGGGAATCACTGGACTAGAGAAGCTACTCAGTAAAAAGTACACAAGTATACACAGTAAATGAAAAAATCATTTAAATTGACACAATGCTCCATCTTGTGATCGGTTATCGTTTTTTTAAACTCGGCCCCCAAAAAATCCGGATCGTGTAAAGCCTATACATCAGTATAAGAAAAAGTTAACCACTGTTGCACTAAAGTAACCCCCTTGTAGCTCAGAGCTATCATGTCCATTAGCATAGATAATATCAGACAGCCATAACTGTGGCAGTCTTAGAAGGCAGAACTATAAAAGACTACGGGCCATATGTCCTTTATTACCATCAACACGCAACGGTCCTTATTGATTTGTAAAAACTTCACTTTGCAGAAGAAAAACGGAGGTAATGCACCTCTGATCATGTGCTGCTTGGAAAGTCTAGAGGTGAAATCAAGAGTTCTGCTCTGATGCAGAGCAATCCTCCGGTTGACTTATGTGGGGACTTTTCAGGCAACACTGCTACGACTGCAAATGGACGTTTTCAGTGAAGAACTGCTTGGCCTTCAAGGTGTATAAAAAAATTAAAAAATAAATAAAACACACTGCATTCCACTATACTGATGTGCTAATATTCTATGAGGGAATATCAATCACAGTATGTAATTGTTAGACCAGAGATGAAGATGTAGAGTGTCAAATCACACATAATAACATAGAAAAATGTGTGATTTCTTTCTTTTCTTTTCTTTTTTTAACCTGTTCAGTTGCATGGCCATGCAGAAAGGTGGATCTATATGCCTTTTGTGCTGGAACAGTTTTGCTGTGTAACAGGGGAGTTTGAAATACTCCATCTGTTTACTTTTTTTTCATTCTTTTTGTCAATTATGCTGACGGTTATTAAAAATGCAGCTGGACAGAAAAGGATTTTAGTGGACCGTCAGAGAGACAGAACAGACAAGGGGAATAGGGGTGTGAACCACAGCAGAACGATCGTTTAGACAGTCTAGCTATTTGACCACAAGTAACATTGCAATGTCAAATTGCGTTCTGCTACTGTATGTGGACGGCGGGACACCTGATGAGGACATGCAACAACTAACCAATAAGATAAGATGAGAGAAGATTAGCACTGATGAACAATTCATGCCCGACAACATTTGATTTCAACAATGTAAAAGAAGCAAGGACTCGGAATTGTTGACAAGTGTATTTAATGAATCACTGGTATTAGTGAGGACGTCTATAAATTGATCAAGGCCTATTGCCCTTACAATCTCGTACAGCACATCATGGGTGAGGACACGGCCAGTCGGGCGGGCAGCCACAGCTGGTTGTTGGAATGTAATTGCGTCGGCGGACGATTTCTCAAATTCTTCATTACCTTGCTCATTTTCCTTTTTTTCTGATCATGCAGAGATCAGGATCTCAGGTGCAGGCTTCATTTAAGTATGATTTGCATATTTAAATGTGGACGTGGACAGGGAGGGGTCGGTTACTCCAACATGTGCGCTCAATTCTACGTTGATTGGGATGTACCAAGGAAATGTGCTTGGATTCATGCGTACGCACAGATTCATACATCTGGATATTTTTGTGCGTACGACATTTTCTGGATTTGAGCGTACGCCATGTTTCAGTAGGAAATCCACGCCTGGTGTACAGAGTTGCTGCGCTGGCACACCTAGGATGGGTTGTCCCCCCTCAACCCGCAAGGGGGGCCGAGTCAGCGCGCCCATCCTGTGGGGGAATCGGTCAGCCACCCAATCGGACTCAGGGCAGTCCCGCAGCCCCCAAGGCAGGGGGCAAGGGGACCGTACCAATACCCACCCCCCCCCCCCCGAACCCCCACCCAGAGCTACCCACCACGCCCGGAAAGCATGGTGAGCCCAACCAACAACAGGGCCCAACACAGGAGCCAGGTAACACCCAAGTAGGCAACAGTCCAGAGCCAATGTCAAGCGCCAGCTGCGAGCAATGATGGGCCACGGCAGATTCAGTACTCTGATGAGTTCGGAAACCTGATTGAAATTTGTCAAAAAGTCAATTTCATTTCAAGAAATTGATTAAAAATAACTTTCGGAACAATCTCGGCTATGAAAGGGAGATTTGAGATGGTCTATCAATTGCTAAAATGGAAGCATCCAACGTTGTATTTTGTTAAAAGAGGCTTAATGGCAGCTACATTAAGAGCTTTAGAAAATTCGCCTGACTGTAGTGGGCAATTGATTATTTGCTGCAGATCAGCTAACACAGACTTCACAATAGCTTTGAAAAAGTCGGACAGTATTGAGTCAAGACAGTTCATTGATGGTTTCAGTTACTGAACTGTTTTCGCTACAGTTTTTTGGTCAACTGTATCAAATTCTGACATGGTAATAGAGTTTTTCCTGGGTGGCTTCAGATGTAGTATCATTTTATAATTTTGCTGATTTGTACTGATATTTATCTTGATGGATTGTATTTTTTCGGAAAAGGGTGGCATGCCCTCTCCGGGTCGGGGATGAGATCCTGCCCCAAGTGGAGGAGTTCAAGTATCTTGGGGTCTTGTTCACGAGTGAGGGAAGAATGGAACGGGAGATCGACAGACGGATGGGCGCAGCGTCTGCAGTGATGCGGACTTTGTATCGGTCCGTTGTGGTAAAGAAGGAGCTAAGCCGAAAGGCGAAGCTCTCAATTTACCGGTCGATCTTCGTTCCTACCCTCACCTATGGTCATGAGCTGTGGGTCGTGACCGAAAGAACGAGATCCCGGATACAAGCGGCCGAAATGAGTTTCCTCCGCAGGGTGTCCGGGCTCTCTAGGGTGAGAAGCTCGGTCATCCGGGAGGATCTCAGAGTAGAGCCGCTGCTCCTCCGCATTGAGAGGAGCCAGATGAGGTGGCTGGGGCATCTGATTCGGATGCCTCCCGGACGCCTCCCTGGTGAAGTGTTCCGGGGACGACCCAGGACACGCTGGAGAGACTACGTCCTTCGGCTGGCCTGGGAACGCCTCGGGATCCCTCCGGAAGAGCTGGATGAAGTGGCTGGGGAGAGGGAAGTCTGGGCGTCCCTGCTAAAGCTACTGCCCCCGCGACCCGACCCGGATAAGCGGTAGAAAATGGATGGATGGACGGATTGTATTGTTTCACTAAAATAACAAGCAAATTCATTGCATTTATCTGCTGTTAGGAATTCTGGAGCAATCTGATTCAGGGGCATTGTGAGCTTGTCAACCACAGCAAACAGAGTGCGAGTGTTGTTGAAGTTCTTACTGATGATTTCAGAAAGGTGTTGCTGTCTAGCTCTGACTAACTCTTGGTTAAAATTATAAAGACTTTGTCTGTAGAGGTCATAGTCAATTTGGAGTTTAGTTTTTCTCCACTTATGTTCTGCTTTCCTACACTGATTTAGAGGTCTTTACCATCATAGTGCTCCGCCACGGTGTTATAGGTCACCTCAAGATTGTCTTAGTTTTAATAGGCGCGACAGCATATTTTCCAGGTGAAATTATCCAAAAGTTCATCAACTCTCTCAGCATTCACAGTTTGTGGCACAGCTATGGTCTCCATAAACTTAGTGGCAGTACTCCCATTTACTGCATGTAGCTTTTCTTAATAGACACAGAGGTTATCTGAACGTTTGGGAGAATCTGTAATTCAAAGAACACACAAAAATGGTCAGAAATAGCCATGTCCTTCATGTCAACTGATAGAATTTCACCATCCTTAGAGATGACCAGGTCTAAGATGTGACCTTGAGTGTGGGTTGGACTCTTAAAACTCATTCACTGCCAGCCCTCCCAGTTAAAATGGTTATTTGACTTCTAAACCCGTCAATGGCAGTGAATTTAATGTGTTGTGAAAGAGGTCAAATGTGGCAAGTATAGAGTTCTTCAGATGTTTTTTTTCCCATGTTACTGTCAACATGAATCTTAAAGTCTCCTGTTATGACAAAATAGTTGTAGTCAGTACAAATAACTGACAGCAGTTCTGAAAAGTCCTCCATAAATTGTCCATTGTATCTTGGTCTATTAATTGTTAAAACAATTACCTTTGGGTCACCTTTAACTAAAAAAACAGAGCTATTCAAAAGAGCTGAAATCACCGAGTATAATTTCTGCACTGAAATAATGACATCAAAATAGTAGCAATAAATACAGCCTTTTTTTTCCTATTCGACACTTGTTCATAAAATTTTAATTTGCTGGTGTTGCCTCATTTAAAATGGTATTACAGGTAAGTAAACAGTCTTAACACGAAAAGACCCAGGAACCGTATCTTTGACATCCCTGCCATATTACAGGGTTAAAAGAGCAATATTATATATTGCTCTTTTAATACAGCAACACAGAAAACAACAATAATAGATAAAAGTAGTTCAAACCAAAAAAGTTAAGTTTAACGTTAGGAATATGCCTGTTAAAATATGGAAATCAGAGTCCAGACAAAGAAACATTGGAACCCAAAATGAACAGAAGGGAATAATACAGAGTACCAGTCATGGTGAAAAGCATACCATAATTGCATATACAGGAAGTATGTATACTTGTGCCCTATGAAATTCTATCCAAGTGTTTTGAAAACATACACCCAGGCAGTCCTGCAGCAGCATCCTGTTCCCCCTCATCATTCAGATCAGGTTGATCTATAAATAGAAAGAAATACTTTGTGTGAGAGGGACATGGACATTCCTCAGGACCATCTTCCAGTCCAATTCCATCAGCATTCGCACCGCTGTACTCTGCAGTCTCCTCTTCCTCGGCCCTCTGCCCCATGTTCCCACTCGTCTCTCTCGGGATAACAAAGGGGTCGAGGAAAGAAAGGGCCGCAGAGTATTTCCACCTCTTTCCACGCTTTTTCTTCATGTAAGTGTCCCTCAGGACGCCTTGCTTGTAGTTCAAATCTCCCAACTCGAGTGAACGGGCGAAGGAGCCGAATTTTACGAAACATAAAATGAAATGTATTGGAATGGTTAAAAAAAAAGTTGGTTGAATAGACAGAAATAACCTAATCTATCATATAATAATAATAATCACCTGCTGTTGTGTAGAATTTGTGAATTGCAGTGACTCCAGCAGTTAGCTGGAGACAAATATTGAGACTGGCATGATAACCCGATGACAAATATGAATGAAATGGAAAAAAAGGAAATAAAAAATATCATAGTTTTTCACTGGATCAAAAAGGAATAGAAACTAAGCTCGATATGAGTAAAAAGGCTGTCATTGTGGGTCTTTGGGTCTATGTTGTAAGCTTAACTTAAGCCTTTTCTTCATCAATGGTTTTTAACTAGGACAAGTTCTTAGAGGAAGATGTTCCATAAGCCGTTTCGTGCCACTGATCTTAAATACAAATAGTTAAAATGAAAAAGGCAAAGGTGTGTAGGAGGGTACTTTGAAACCTCATTAGATTTTGGGACTTTTTTGCAGGAAATGTGTTGCTTTAGGGTCCCACAGACCCCTCTACTCACACTGAGGCATTCAGGGAAAATGAATGAGATGAGAGGAAAGAGTGGGAGTCGGGGGAAACGAGAAGAACTCGATCCAGTGGGGGAAATTAAGAGAAAATGTGAATCAAGTAGGAGGAAAATACATTCTGATAATTTTGTTTATTGTGTTCATTCTTCCTTTCCCGTATTCCTATTTACTGTTTTACTTTAACAAATCGTGATTAGATTTGGACGGCAGTAGACTATTGTAAAGAGTCAGGTATAGGTTTAATGAGAGAGGAGTAGGGGGTTGTCACCCAGGACTTTGTGAAAATCTCGTTTTCACAAAGTAGTACATATCTATATTTTTGCAGAACTGAGTATCCCCTTAGGGGGTCTCAGAGAATCAACAACAACGGCAAAAAAAAGTCCCTAGATTTGTTGCGAGTCGCTTTTTGGAATAACAGTCGCGAGGTTGGTGTAACTACCACATTTACTAAACTCCGCTGGAGGGGAGGGGGGGGGGGGGGGGGAGGGGGGGGCAATGACTCATTTGAATAGAAAAGACTCTATTCATTTGAACATAAAATGCTGGTTGCATTTTCAACCACAAGCTTCGCTTTTTCATCCACAGGCACATTATACATAAGTGGGGCACAGGTGTGAAACAATTCAATACGCACTCAATTCAATTGTGTCAACACGCCTGCAGTGAAAAAAGAGTCCTTTGAATGTACTTAATTTGAACATGTTCATCAGTTGCACATGATTAAAATGTGTTAAAATATATATATATATATTTTTTTTTTAGGAGAAGAGGGGTAAATTTTGTCATTTTAACAGATTTTAATCATGTGCAACCGATGTACATGTTCAAATGAAGTACATTCAAAGGACTCTTTTTTCAGGGTAGGTGGACAAAGCATTTTGCATTTGTTTTGTTTTTTTGTGTTTTTTTTTTTTTTTTTTTTTTTTTTTTTTAGCAGAGCTGGTGCCTGAGTGGAAGCGAGAGAAGAGGTGCGCTTGTTCATTTAGTTTTTCCCCTCACACCGCCCTCTCAGCGTTGTAAAACCCCAATCTCACTCCGAAGTGGGCTGGCACTGTTGTTCCGGTGTGGCAAAAGGCAAGCTAGCGGATGAACTATAAAAGGAACACGTTCATGGAGCGATTCCGTTCAGTACGTTCACGCAAACGATTTGTCCGTTTGAACGAGTCATTCTTGAACGACACAAAAACTACAACAGTAAATTGAACCAGGGACGTACTGTGCACGAAATTCAGCCCGGGAATTTAGATGGAGAGACCACCGGTGCGCACAACCGAAGACCGAATTTTTTACTTTTTTTTTGTTCCTCTTGCCAAGACCCGAATACTAACCAGGTCTCATCATGTTTGCTGTATACAATGTATGCATAAATAGAATTACCTACCCACGATGGCAGCCTTACACGCGGCATCTCTACCGATCTCGTTATTGCTGCTTCCTATTCCATTCTCTTCCTTCTCCCTCAATAAGACCACCACATCTTCCTCCTCCTCCTCCTCCTCCTCCTCATTCTCCAAGACCAGCGCCACCTCCTCACGGCCACCATGGGGTCACCCGGTCCCTCAATAACCCCTCTGCTAGTGACCTTCACTCCTGATGTTGCTGCTGCTGCTAATAATAATAATCATCATCATCATCATCATCATAACAGTTATGGAGGAGTTATAACAGGGGTTATGTTGTTAATATACAAAGGCAATTCATGTATTAAAATGCCATAAATCACACGCGCGCGCACACACACACACACACCCTTTTGCAGGGTTGACATAATCCCGCTCATTTGTTGACATATCAAATGATATGTAAGTATCCCTTCGCTGCTGGATCCTTTCTCCACTAAAAAGATCTGTCGGCTTTGCAGATTTGGGTTCATGTCTGTTGTGGGGTTAAGGGGGGGGGGGCGGAGATGACCCGCTTTGGGGCTTGTCAATTGTTGGTCGCACCACACACGGCACAACAGCGAAGGTCCGACGGAGTCACGAATCATAAACACACGCTGCAACCTGCACTGCAGGCGATAATCTGATATGGCGGCCGGGACACTCGGTTTGGCGTGCACGGTGCACGCGACCGATGTGCTCGTGCACGGCTTTGTTGGAATAAGGCTACCTTATAAATCGTCTTGTATTTGTTGAATAGTAGTTTGTAATTATGTTTTGTTGAAAGATGGCTGTGTTTATTGGAAATTATGTAGGAATTATCCTATTTTAAAAAAATATATATATTTAAAAAAAGACGCTTGGCCAGGTCGGCCTGGAATGGCCGGTTAAATACGGAATCGTCCCTTATTTGGCCATTAAATGTCGCTTCCAGTATTGGTTCAGGATTTAGGCTTTTTAAAAATGTCCACTGCACCCGGTGAAGTGCTATTGCAAATTATGCAATTTGTAAAGATATGTAAATATGAACAAAGGCAAACAATAATATTCAGAAGGATGTCACTTTTAGACAGCCCTGTTCCCTTTTTAATTGCAAAGGTACCATAAAATAAAAATTACATGTTTTCTATTTCTGCACATACAACTCTGCCTTTGATAAAATCCATGGCTAATAAATCCTTTATTGTGAATCAATAGGAGTGTCATGAGAAGCTTTTGAAAGTAGCAATTATTATACTTTCTATTTTGTGCAAGTATGTTCTGACCATAAACCTTTTCCAGATCATGATAATTTTGTTTGGTCTATTTAATTAGGTTAGGGCTGTTTTAAGTTGGGCAATGTGAATACATATAAAGAACACTTTTCAAGTTATTGCTATAGACTACATCTATTAATAATGCGCAGTACTGTAATTAATAGTAATAAATCCTAGAATCACGTTCGACATTGCCAGTGAGGTCGGTGGGAGTATCAGTATCAGTGCAAGCAAGGTCACAGGGAAAACATGGATCATATTTCAGTGAATAATGATAGTCCATCCTTTACTTTCTTTTCTTCGCAACAACTGCAGTCATCTTGACTCAAAGTCACTCAAAGTCAGCTAAGATAGGTCTTTCGTTTCAAAACGAAAGACCTAAACGTTTCAGAAAATGGATGGATGGATGGATGGATGGACCATTACAAAAAAACACAAAAACAACCTCACAACAATTACAACACACTACAACGCATATTACAGGACAGGACCAAGTTCTAATTTACAGTATTTCCCGAGTGTACAGGAAAGCACAGTTCATAAATGGTCAGATTGGTTGGTATATCAACATACACGAGTCTTGCTCTCATAAGGATAACTCAAAGACTCTCATTAACACTACTCAAACACTCTTTTACGCACGAATCTTGCTCTCATAAGGACTACTCAAGTACTAATTAACACTACTCAAACACTCTCATTAACACTACTCAAACACTCTCATACACACGAGTCTTGCTCTCATAAGGATAACTCAAACACTCTTATACGCACGAATCTTGCTCTCATAAGGACTACTCAAACACTCTCATTAACACTACTCAAACATCCTCATTAACACTACTCAAATGTGTTCACGCGAGCACGTCAATCACATTCTTGCGCACGTCACTGGCATTCACGAGTTCATGTCAATCATGCTCACGCACACGTCGATTATGCTCACACATGAATAGTGTAAATCTTTTATTAGGGAGTTCAATTCAAAACATTTAATGATAGAGATGCACTGCACAGTGCACACACTCAGAGTGAAGTATTCCATGTTTAAAATATGTATTATTTTGAAGATTATAGCCCATAGCATATAAAAAAAAAAAATTGAAATAATTTATTGAGCTGTACCTATATTGAAAAAAGTCATGAAATATTTGACTCTGAGTGTGTGTAGTCTGGAGTGCATATCTATGACACGAGTTTCACAACGACAATAAAATTCCTTCATTCCCTTTTGCCACCTCATTAGGTGGCAAAAGGGAATTAAACGTGACTATCCTGCCTGCAACGAACCGTATAAGTTTCAGATTGTAACGCAGCGGTGTTGAAACTCTGTCTTGAGTACAGGAGTAAACACACGTCCACTGCGCTTTAGCCCGAAAGGCACATTTATTCGGCAGCATCCGAGTCCGATTAATGGCGCCTTACTCTTGATAGACGAGCCAACCTAGCCCTACGTCATACGCGGCACGGCTTCTGATTGGCCGACCATTCTCTGTCAATTGACTATCTGTACAAGAGCAGCTCCAATTACCAGAGACAAATTCCTTGTGTTTTTGACATACTTGGCAAATAAATATGATTCTGATATGTGATAACACAAGACTTTTAATGACAGTTCCCTTAGCTTTTAATTGTAAAATATTTGAACATCTTTTTAATAATTGAGCAATTTCTACCAATTTTATTTCTTACTTTATCGTGTTTAGCCCATGATAATTTACTTCCCACAATTATCCACAGACGTTCGGTTTCTTGACCTTGATCTACTGCCACATTACTTATAAATAGGTTGTTTTTGCTCATTCATTCACATAGCTTGTGTCCCAAATAAAATACATATTGTTTTACAAGCATTAAGCACTAATTACTTGTTGGTTATTCATTCCACGACTGTCTGGAGTTCCTGATTTATGACACCTCTAAGTTTGTGTATAGTTGTTTCTGCTGTGTATAGTGTTGACTCATCCGCATACATTGATATCTTAGCTTTTTGTAGTTAACGGTAGTTCATTAGTAAATGTTAAAAAAAAAAAAAAGAACTTAAACTACTTACCTGTGGAATCATTCCTTCATTCTGGGGTGGAAATAAACATCTAGTCACATTTTCGTATGTATTAAATTACATCCCTTCTTACAATTATATGGTACAAAACAATCTTATTTGCTGTATAACTATCTATGCACCAACTGTAAAACGTATTAATTTATCTTAAATATGTTGTAAGGCAGAAAAATGCAAGGTGATACACAAACTGTGAGAAGAAACCAGTTTTTCAATGTGACCTTTTACTCCACTGGAATATGCTCTGTACAATAAGTGATTCATATTCAGCACATATATGTCCAATTCCGAATTTAAAATAACTTTGTTTACATAAAATGCAAAAATATACTAATTACATAAAGAAAATTGACTTATGGAAACATTTAATGTACAAATATACAAATACGTAAAGCTCGCAACTACTGATAAGGTGAAGTGGCTGCAACCTAATGAGCAGTCATTTGGGTTTTAAAGATTCAAGCGGGGAAAATATAATACATGCAAGTCTCTCACAAAAAAAAATTACAGAGACAAAATTATCATCAAACATCAAGAACAACTATAAAACACACAGAACACAGAGCGTCGTGCTTGAAAGATTGATTTTGTTGTTTTGTTTTTAAACAGAAAAAACCATGAAACCATGACTGATGACCTTTGAGGGCCTCGTTTCAGTTTTCTGACATATTAAGTAAGATTCTTGCTTGAACAATGAGAAGGAATCTCTGGAAATTATTGATTAAAGCCTGTGTCCAGCACAGGGATTTTGCTTCTAATGCAACCACATTGAATAGTTGGACGGGTAGAAAAATGACACATCAGTAGCAACTTCAGGTACATGGCCATCTCTAACAGTCTAAATAAATAAATGCAGGCCTTTTTGTGTCTTGTCGTGGACGTATTTAGTCAAAAATAGGAAAAGACTTTGATGGAGGCTGTGTCTCCGACCGATAGCACCAGATTGCTAAAATTCACAGAATAAACAAATTATTTATAGAACTGAATTACTAGTGTCACATTTGACAAGCATTATGGCAGTTGGGCTGCCATTTGTTCTCCAAAGTCCTCGGAGAGCAAGCCCAGTAGGACTCCACAGTGTGTTGTGTCATCAGTAATGGTAGACTCTGATCTGGTCCTTGTCATCCAGGCCCAGCTGGACAAGGTTGCTCTGGGAGGACGAAGCCTGATAGCGGGTGAAGAGAGGTCTGAATCACTCAATTAAGGACACTTACAGTTCCCACAACAGTTTTGTTTCTTACTTCCTTTTTTTATTTATTTAAACCTGTCCTGTTCGGCCCCCTGGTGGATCTGTCAGTATGTCTCATCATGCCGGAATCGTTTTGCTGTGCAACAGGAGGGTTTGATGCACTGTACGCCCCCTGTTGCAATTTGTGTTGTGATGGATATTTGTTGGATATGCAGTCACGCCGAACAAAGTTTGAGAGTGAACAGAAAGTGAGAAAAGAGTAAACAGAGTAAAAGCAACAAAAACAATAAACAACACTAAACAGCTATAAAATTACATTGGAGTTTTTCTATACGTGGACTGGGAAGGCATTGGTTCATCCTATGTCCCTTTCATATCTGGAGTGAATTTTTTGAATTTTTGATTGATGATTTTTAGCCCTAGCTGGATTTACACTATTTACACATTTAATTTGTATCCCCTTGTGGCTTTATTGAGATATGTCCCAACTGTTCAAATAGCCAACTGCTTTTCAAGTTACAGTATTCAAGTTACAGGGCCCCCCAATCATAACAGCGTTCCTAATCAAGCTCATAGAATATTTGCATTTGCTGCTTTTGTAGCATTGACCTTTACACTTTGGGGAGATGCATGAACATTGTATCCCTAAAACAGTACAGTTACTTCAGATTCCACGAATTAGCCCCATGAATGCATCTTGGTACAGAAATTGGAAATCTACTAGGGCTGCACGATATTGGGGGAAAAAAATGACATTGCGTTTTCTTTTTGAACCTGAGACATATATTGCAATGTAAAATAATACAGGATCAGTGTTGTGATAGTTCATTTTCTACGCGAAGTAGTTCAAAGTTCAGTTAATTGTTCGAAAAACTAACTAGTTCAGTTCATAATTCAAAATTTTGAACCAAGTTCACCAGTCCAAAAACGAACTAGTTCACATTCCCCCCCAATGTGTAACTTTGCATTCCTCGCAGCTCTGGCTGACTATATTAAGAAAATAATTTATCTATTCTTATGACAAAACAAAATTCCATATTGTGATTGTAGTGTTTTAACAAAATCATTCCGATACAAATACCGTAATTTCTTGTGTATAATGCGCATTTCCCCCCCACCAAAAAATTGGCAAAAGTCAATACTGTGCATTATACATGGGTATAGGGGAAAATGAAAAAGCTGTCACATTTTATAAATCTTTGCCGCCATCTAGAGGTTATGAAAAAGCTGTACAGTTTAATTCCAACGTCATCGCCTCCTAGAGGTTATGAGAAAGGTGTAGCCTACACTTTCATTCCAATATGACAGGGGTACGACTGCATATACTGTATGTGCGGTTGTGCTGCTAAGTTTACATAGCCTGGCAGAATTTGTGAAATATATATATATATATATATATATATATATATATATATATATATATATATATATATATATATATATATATATATATATTTTTTTTTTTTAAATTTATTTTTTTTTTTTTTTAAATATGACTGAACAACAACCATCATAACCATCATTTATTTCTTTATGGTTATGTTTTGTTTAATGATAATGCTTTTCTGAAATGCTTGACAGTTTAATTTGAACCCCATTAAAATAAAATTAAATGCGTTTCGCCTAGCCCTTCATGTTTTCTTTAAAGAATTGTACCCATCTTACAAATTCTGCCTGAGTAATCAAACATATGAGCACAACTGTGTGTTTTCCTCATTTACCAAATAAAAGTAAGGCTGTGAATTTCAAAATGAGAGCAAGGAAATAAAAAATAAAAAAGTAATACATGTTCAAATAAAGTGCTTAACTTCACAAAAATTATTTGAAAAAAAACAATGTTTTTATTATATCGGTAGAAGCAAAATCATACATTGTAAAAATGCATTATACATAGGTAGAAGGGTTTTCCAGAATTTTGGGGATGCGCATTTTACATGAGAAATTATGGTAATCATTTTATTAATAATAAATGTTTACAATTATGTACAGTATTACAAAATACCATATTCACTCCCATTTATGCAGTGTCCCTGAACGCACCTCGAGCACTCAAGCAGCTGCCGTGTGCCTGCCTAGTTTCATTCTGAATAGCGAAATACGAAATGCAGAAATCTTTTAGTCTTTTGAGCATGTCCAAACCAGTCCCTCTGCTGGACACGTTTAATATTACAGTTGATTAATTGTATATGACAGTACACCGACATCGCAGCAGACCCTGCGATGTGACCATTCCGCACACGTACATCGCTATGATGATGCTCCAACAAAGTATGATGCAGCCCTAACTTCTACGAAACTGTTATTCCTGATAAGAGTGTCCGTAAAAGGCCATAAGAAACAACCACGCGTCGTTAGTTACAGAATGTGTGCATAAAAGGATACATGCTGCTGTCTTTTTTTCGCATCTCCAGCCACCTCTTGTTGCTGTCAATCAGTTTCTGCAGTCTACGGCCATCCACTTTCACTGACTTTTGAACGTGCAGGCTGTGGGTACACACAAAGTGTCGTGTGTACATTTGACATGACTGAAAGAAGCGATTCTAGAAAATTCTGCGATTAAAGGCACAGACTACTATACCTAGCAGGAGTATAGGATGCATGTGATGTGTATGTCCTCAAGGTAATGGAGTTGAGTGCTGCTGCTTCTGGGGAACAACCAAAACAACAACAACAATAGTCAACAGTTTAGGCTGAACAAAAACAACCACTACCCGTATCAAACAAGTGATACAGAATGGCTCTATTGTGTTTACCAGGAAAGATCTCTCTCCATCTGCGGAGAGTGACATCCTCAGAAGATCTCAGTCCACTCGTGATGGAGCTGTCCGGGTAGGTAGTCGTTCCAGAGCCGCCTTGGGTTGATGACTTCCAAAGTGGGTTAGGTTGGCCTAAAGAGGTTGGGCCTGGAGCGGGTGAAGCGCTTGCAGCAGGTGTGGAATGAGACAGGGTTGCGGGGAAGCCTGGGAGAGATGTGTTGCTCTGCTTCTGGGCTAATGAGCCCAGAGCACCTAAAACAGTGTTGAGCTGGCCTGAGATCTGCTGTTGGGACTCTGCTAACTCCTGGACTTTGGCCAAAAATGTCATGCTGCCTCCTGATGAGTGAAAGGATACAGAGATGAGAAGAGGAAGAACACATTTAGTCAAGATACTTGTTATTTAAATTTTTATGGGCAGAAGACCATTGTGTGTCACCTGTCACATCGGGTGCGTCAACAGTGCTGCTGAGGTCTGAATCTGTTACATTAAAGGTGACCTTCCTCTCTCCAGCCAAAAGCGACGCACCCTGAAGGAATGGCTGTAAAGGGAATAAAGAAAGAAAAAGTATTCAGTGAGAGCAACATGCTGTGGTTATAAATCTTTTTACACAAAGTACCACCTTTAAAAAAAACTCTCCAAGTACCACCACCATAAATGACATTTAAATAGACCAGTGTAGGACACCGAAGTAGCTATCAAAAATGAGACACCTAAAAAGTATATTGTATATTATTGGAAGCCACTGTAGCATTATGCAGTTTGACACAGCACTTACAAATAGGAAACTAAAAACTGTACTGAAATAATGATGCAATTATAATGTATTGCACAAAAGCTAAATTAAAAGTGTACCTAAATAAAAGCTTATAAATCCATTCATCCATCCTTAATACTGCTTATCCTGGTTAGGGTCACTAGACACAGACAACTATTCGCAACATCACTGAGTGGGAACTGAACCCACGCTGCCCGCACCAAAGTCAGGCGAGTGCACCACTATATCATCAGTGACCATCTAAAAAATCAACAGTTCTAATAGATTCAATGCAAATGTATCAGTCTGGACTTTCCTGAGGGAGTGATTCTTTCATGTACCACTAGAGGGATCCCTGGTATAACTAGTGGTACTAGTACCATACTGAGGAAAAACTGTTCTGGAGTGCTCTCATGCAAAGGGCTTGGCTCACACCTCCAGCAGCACAGTAAAGAATTTCAACAATTCCTTTGATCAGGATTATTTAGGCTTCAACTACCATGCTGCACAACTATAACACATGCACAACCCCAATTCCAATGACATTAGGATGTTGTGTTAAACAAATAAAACCAGAATACAATGATTTGTAAATCAAGTTCAACCTAGATTTAATTGTACACACTACAAAGACAAGATATTTAATGTTCAAACTGATAAACTTGATTGTTTTTAGCAAATAATTATTAACTTAGAATTTCATGGCTGCAACACGTTGCAAAAAAGCTGGGACAGGGTCATGTTTACCAGTGTTACATCACCTTTTCTTTTAACAGCATTCAATAAATGTTTGGGAACTGAGGACACTAATTGTTGAAGCTTTGTAGGTGGAATTCTTTCCCGCTCTTGCTTGATGTACAGCTTCAGCTGTTCAACAGTCCGGGGTCTCCGTTGTCGTATTTTACGCTTCATAATGCGCCACACATTTTCAATGGGAGACAGGTCTGGACTGCAGGCAGGCAGCCCGGTCTAGTACCCATACTCTTTTACTACTTGCCACGCTGTTGTAACATGTGCAGAATGTGGTTTGGCATTGTCTTGCTGTATGAAGCAGGGGGGTCCGTGAAAAAGACGTTGCTTGGATGGCATCATATGTTTCTCCAAAACCAGTATGTACTTTCAGCATCAATGGTGCCTTCACAGATGTGTAAGTTACCCATGCCATTGGCACTAACACAGGCCCATACCATCACAGATTCTGGCTTTCGAACTTGGCGTCCATGACAGCCCCGGTGGTTCTTTTCCTCTTTGACCCGGAGGACACGAAGTCCACAATTTCCAAAAACAATTTGAAATGTGGACTCGTCGGACCACAGAACACTTTTCCACTTTGCATCTGTCCATCTTAGATGAGCTCGGGCCCAGAGAAGCGGGCGGCGTTTCTGGGTGTTGTTGATAAATGGATTTTGCTTTTCATAGTAGAGTTTCAAGTTGCACTTACGGCTGTAGCGCCGAACTGCATTTACTGACATTGGTTTTCTGAAGTGTTCCTGAGCCCATATCCTTTACAAATTGATGTCGGTTTTTGATGCAGTGCTGCCTGAGGGATCGAAGGTCACGGGCATTCAATGTTGGTTTTTGCTGCTTAGATGCAGTGATTTCTCGATTCTCTGAACCTTTTGATGATATTATGGACCCTAGATGATGAAACAACTGGGGGCAGCCGTGGCCCAATGGTTAAGATCATCGCCTGCCACCGTGGGGGACCTAGATTCAAAACCCCGACTTCTTCTTCTTCTAAACAAATCCCTAAATTCCTTGCAATTATATGTTGAGGAACATTGTCCTTAAACTGTTCGACAATTTTCTCACACACTTGTTCACAAAGAGGTGAACCTCGTCCCATCTTTGCTTGTGAATGACTGAGCAACTCAGGGAAGCTCCTTTTATACCCACCTGTTCCCAATTAGCCTGTTCACCTGTGGGATGTTCCAAACAGGTGTTTGATGAGCATTCCTCAACTTTTGTCAGTCATTTTTGCCACCTGTCCCAGCTTTTTTGGAACGTGTTGCAGCCATAAAATTCTAAGTTAATGATTATTTGCTAAAAACAATAAAGTTTATCAGTTTGAACATTAAATATATATTGTCTTTGTAGTGTATTGAATTAAATATAGGTGATTTGCAAATCATTGCAATCTGTTTTTATTTATGTTTAATTGGAATTGGGGTTGTATAATATCAGGAAAAAAAGTCATTGGCTGATGCTGAGAACTAGTGCTTTTTTTTTGTTTGTTTGTTTTTAAACCAAATGGATGGATTATTATCCTTTATTGACAATTTGCTGCAGGAAATTTCCAAGATTTTCCAAAATATTGCTGCCCATGTACTGACTAGAGGTAGTATAAGACATCACAATTCTTCAGTACTAGATTCACTATGCTAGCTCTGACCTGAATTTAAAATCCTTGTCCTCTCCTAAACACCATCTAGTAGTCAGGTACCATTTTTCACACACATACACAAATGTTGCCTCCACTAATTAAAATAATTTTATTGTCTTTACGGGCACTACCCCCCACATGTGCTAACCAGTCGGCCACCGTGCCACCGTGTTTATGGGAATCTATGACTATTTTTTCAGAAGCACGTTTGTGAAGTTACACATTGATTTTGGACGAGAAGGCCTGGCTCTCAGTCTCTGCCCTAATTCATCCAAAAGTGTTCTATAGGGTTAAGGTCAGGATTGTGCAGGCCAGTCAAGTTTATCCACATCAGACTCTCACATCCATGTCTATATGGACCTTGATTTGTGCAGTGATGCGCAGTCATTGTGGAACACGAAGGGGCCATCTCCAAACTGTTCCCACAAAGTTGGAAATTTCCAAAATATTAGCCCCTGAGCTCCAGTGAAAGGAACTCTGAGTGCTTCAGGATACCAAGAGATTTTGGACATTCAAACAGTTGAATGATTACCCCTTCCTGTTCCAACATGTCTGTGCACCAGTGCACAAATCAAGGTCTATGAAGACATGGATGAGAGAATTTGGTATGGATGAACTTGACTTGCCTGCAGAGAGTCCTGCCCTCATCCCGATAGAACACCTTTGGGTTGATTTCGAGTGGACAGTGACCCAGGCCTTCTCGTCCAAAAATCAGTGAGTGACCTCACAAATATGCTCCTGGAAGAATGGGAAACAATTCACATAAACCCTGTTGAAAGCCTTCCCACAAGAGTTGAAGCTGTTACAGCTGCAAAGGGTAGATCAACATCATATTAAACCCTATTGATGAGGAATGGAATATCACTTAAATTGATATGTGAGTCAAGGCAGGTGAGTGAATACATTTGACAATATAGTGTAATTTTGGTCATTCTAACTGACCTAAAACATGAAAAGTTGAGTCTGATTTGAGACACAGTGAAAAAAAAAAGTGTGTCTTTTAATATAGTGGATATAAACGTCTCGTTTCAACTGTATATGATATGATACTCCGGGCTAACCTCCTCAGCTATAGAACTGTCGAGCTGCTTAAGTTGTTCTTTTCTACAGTTGAGAGGATTTCCAATCTTAACCATCTCCTGCAGTTCAGACACATTTCTTGCCTCCTGACAAGAGAAAGGAAATACAATAAGACAGGGTGTTTCTTTAAACATGCAATGAGAATATGGATTCCACCACTTCCTACCGTCTGCGGAGTTACCCTTCCATCCATCTTGGATTGCTGTGTGGAATTGCTCTGGGCCACATGCAAAGTCTGTCTTTGCATTAGTCGGTTGCTCTCCTTCTCTAGGAAGATCTTGGTCTTTTGGATGGATGAATTCAATCCACCAAATCTGAACAGACAGGTGTGAAAACCTGTATTAATGTTGTGAACTTTATAATGTCTTGATTGAATAGTCTTGATTTTCCCCACAGCAAATTTTTTATTTTTTTTAATTAAAAATACTAAGTAATATCAGAAATACTCAGCAAATTCTGATATGAATTGGCTATTAGTGAAAATGACTAATTGGTTTCGAGTTGCATGCAAAGCCCTATTTGATGCAAGGATTGTGATGTTTGCATGTTCTGTGCCTGTGTGGGTTTTCTCTGGGCACTCCACATCCCAAAAACATGCATTGTAGGTTAATTGACAACTATAAATTGCCCGTAGGTGTGAATGTGAGTGCGAATGGTTGTTTGTTCGTATGTGTATGTCCTGCGATTGGCTGGCAACCAGTTCAGGGTGTACACCGCCTCCTGCCCGATGATAGCTGGGATAGGCTACAGCACGCCCGCGACCCTAGTGAGGAGAAGCGGCTCAGAAAATGGATGGATGGATGGATTGTGGTTTAAAAATAATAATAATTCATATACACATACACTCCCCTCCAAAAGATTTTAAACAGTGAGGCCAGTTTCTTTAGTTTTGCTGTAGAGTGAAAACATTAAAGTTTTACTTCAAAAGGATGAATATGAGACAAGAAATTTCAGAATTGATTTAATGGTACAATCTTGACATCTGATACATGGAACGTAAAAGATGGCATTTTCAACAATAACCACGTTTTCAGGTGAGATACAGGATAAAATAAAAGCTAATCATATTCAGTTGCAAATCCTGCTTGCAATAACTGCTTATTCTTTGTTGATTTCAAACCCCAATTTTGTTCAGTCTACAGCAAAAATAAATAATTTACCTCATTGTGCCATTACTTCTAGAGGTGAGTGTTAATGCTCAATGCTGGCATAAAATGTTAGACTTTCACCAATGAGAGTGATCAGAAAGTCAATATATGAAAAAAAAAGGCATCTACTGTACTTACTCAATGTTGTCGCCGTTACTGTCAGGTACAGTGCAGCGAAGCGGGTCCTCCAGGTCATCTACATGTAGTGATGAGTCTCTTTGGCCACTGGGGGGCGACATCACCTTGTTTTTGACCATGTTTTGTCTGATGGTACAGCCCCCACATATTTCCAACTCACTAGGAGGATACAACAAGACAAATGCTGAGGAAATTCTCATGTTTTTAAATTCCAGCTCCCAATTTGAAAATAACTTCATTCTCAATTTCATGACTACTTCTCTGGACATTTCAGTGTACCTGACTCTGCGACTGAGCCGGTTGCATCTTTCCTCCAGAAGGGCCACCTTGCTTTCCAGTCGCTCTTTTTGCTCCTTCGCCTTCCTGCCTTCCTCTCTGACTTTGTCTCGCTCCTCCGTCAACCTCTCCTCCTCCTGCCGGGCCTCATTCCTCTCCTCCCGCACCACGCGGAGGAGTTCTCGAGTGTGAGATTGCTCCTCCCTCATTCGCTCCAGCTCCAGCTTCAGCTGTTCTCTTTCCAGGGTAACTTTGTGTAAGGCCTGGACACACATCCAATACAATATTTATCAATATATAATTTACTTTCTTTGTCTACATAAAAAAAACTCCCAACCCCTGTCCGTTTGTCTACATCTTCCTCTTCTTCCCCAAGTATCTTCCTCTTCCTCTTCAGATCCGCTGTCTAAGAAGAGACAATATTAGTCCAAACCCAGTTGCTTTGGATGTATTCTGATGAGTTCATGAGCAAATAGTACCTTGCTGGACAGCATTTCTTCCTCTCTCTTCAGCTCTTTTGCTCTCAGCTCCAACTGACTGATCAGATCCTTAAGTTCTGATTCCTGCAGGAAGAGTAAAACGATCTGAAGTAACTGCGCGCCGTTTGTAACCTTGAAACATGTATTTACTAGGGGTGGGACTTCATCAGATTTATCGTGATTAATTACAAACAAATGAATTAGTTTTTAAAAAAGTGCACTTTAAAGTGCATTTTGTGTTCCAAACAACGCAGAACCTTTGTCAGTGCACGATTTCCTGGTACACCGATTAGACTGATGTACATGTCAGAGCTCAGCTACCAAAATGGAGGAATTAGATGAAACAGCAATTCTTGGACTGATGGGCGGCAAATTTAACAAAAAAAAAACAAACAAACAAAAGAACAAAGTACCCGATGGAAGCCTTGATAAGCGTGGTTTTGTTGTTGTGCGTAGTTGTGCAAAAAGGAGTTTTCATACGACCGAAGCACTTAAACCCACGCAAAAACCATTTAAAGGCAATACTGTTCAACAAAAACAGTGCTAAAATGGCACTTTAACGTCAAGACCGTTTAATTTTGGCCAGGGATATTTTCTATTAGTTTTTCTACTGTTTTGTATTGAAATGCAATTAGATGCATTTTTCCAGAGTTGACAATATTCCTTTCTGTGTCAATTATTTGATTAAGTCATCCACTAAAATCAATTTTAATTCAATCATGTTGCTTTTAGGACGACTATTGTTGTAGAATTCAAAATGCGATTAATTGAGATTAATTCATTACAAAGCATCTAATTAATTTGATTTTTCAAGTAGTTTAGTTACTATGAACTCAAAGCGAGATAATATGAGGAAAACTATGCACTGATCGCTCACTCACTGTGTAAAACTGTATTGTACACCTGAATTATCCTGAGCAATTGGGTTGATTTCAGGCGGTGCTTGGGACTGACATAACATTTCAAGGTTACGAACAGCACACAGTGAAGTAGTGTAATAATGAGCATCCCCAAAGTTGACCTCAAAATTCTGGAAAACCCTTCTACCCATGTATAATGCATTTTTACAATGCATGATTTTGCTTTGACCCATATGATCAAAAGTAAGTATTTTTTAAAATAATTATTCTGAAGTTAAGCACTTTATTTGAATATGTAATACTTGTTTTTATTTACTTGCTCTTATTTTGAAATTCACAGCCTTACCTTTATTTAGTAAATGAGAAAACACACAGTTGTGCTCATATGTTTGCTTACCCAGGCAGAATTTGTAAGATGGGTACAATTCTTTAAAGAAAACATGAAAGGGCTAGGTGAAACGCATTTAATTTTATTTTAATGGGATTCAAATTAAACGGTCAAGCATTTCAGAAAAGCATTATCATTAAACAAAACATAACCATAAAGAAATAAATGATGGTTGTTGTTCAGTCATATTTTAAAAAAACAACAATATTTCACAAATTCTGCCAGGGTGTGTAAAATTATGAGCACAAATGTACATACAGTATATGCAGTCATATGTACCCCTGCCATATTGGAATGAAAGTTTAGGCTACACCTTTTTTATAACCTCTCGGTGGCGGCATTTTAGAATGAAAGTGTACACCTTTCTCATAACCTCGAGGTGGCGGTGACATTGGAATGAAAGTGTACAGCTTTTTCGTAACCTCTAGATGGCGGCATACATTTATAAAATGTAAAAGCGTTTTCATTTTCCCCTATACCTATGTATAATGCGCACTATTGACTTTTGACAATTTTTTTGGGGGGAAATGCGCATTATACACGAGTAATTATGGTATTTGCCTCGTGGCATAAGATTCCATAATCATGGCACCCATAAGCGAGTAGACGCGATGTTTTAAAAGTTTTAGATTAGATTTAGAGAAACAGCAGCTGATAAAGAAGCTATGCACATTTAAAATATAACAGAATGTTTTGACATCTTGGGTATAGTTACGATTTAATTTCTGCATTAGTGTAGGTTAGTGATAGACTACGGCACATTCCGACTTGCATACAAATTCCCGTTACGTTGCCGCAGTAGGAACGGAACCCAGTTGTCAACCAAGGAGCCCCTGTAACACCTTTTGCATCTGACATTAGTGTACCGATCTCGCGGTCTCTGATACCCTGACTCTTTAAATGTCTTTCTTGTTCAACATTTTCTTTAAGCATATGACACAGGTTGCATTCATATCAATGTATGAGTCAGACTGATCTTACCCTGTGTGAATGTGTCAGTTGTGCCTTCTCTATCTCACTGTCAAGTTGCTTGCGCAGTCTTTCCAGCTGTAGAGCATGTGAGGCCTGAAGATGGTCTCTGTCAAACTGCTGAGTTGTAAGGAAGCGGTCCCTCTGGATACTTTCCTGTCATAAACAAACACACAGATTCAAATTTGAAAGTTGAAAGCAACACAAAGTTACTGCAGCTCATTCATGGGTGTGTCAGAAAAGGTCCAGGACTGGTGTCACAAAGGATATACAGTATTTCAAACCCAAACTGCAAACTTCAAAGTTTTCACCTTCAATGTGAGCCAGACAATCAATCAGACCGTTTGCTTTGTTAGGTGTGCAAAAAGAGGTGAGAGTTGTTGCAGAACAACTCGTGGCTGATTACAATGCCCTGAGCATCCAAGAGTTCCTGGCTGAGAAGAACATTGCTGTGCTGGAATAAAACTCCCTTCTAACTCAACCAGGCTCAATTTTTTATTTTTTTTTCGTTTTTTTATCTCAAGGGGACTCGTTTTTAGGATGTGGACGACATTAAGATGGCCATGATGACGGCGCTGCAGATGGTCCCCCAACAATCCTCCCAGGAGTGCATGCAGGTGTGGCAGAGAAGGATGGGAAAGTGTGTTAGACTCCAGGGTATTACTTCGAAAGGATAATCTTGTTGTTTGTAGTTTTTTATTTTAAATATCTTTTGTGACACTATTTGTGGAACCATTACGACATCTCTTATGTATGGAAGCCCATTTTCTTTTTTTCTCTCTACTTTTTAAACCAGAGCAGGCGTTTCTGTTTAAAAAAAAAAAAAAAAAAAAAAAAGAAGGCGCACGTTCCCGCCAGGGCTTTTTTTTCTTCTTCTTCTTTTTTTTTTTTTTTTTTTTTTTTTAATATGGGAGAAGCTATTTTCTATGCACGCTCACCAAAGTTGGTTTCAAATTTGCTGAACAACATTTGGACAAGCCAGTTAAATACTGGGAGAATATAGTCTGGTATGATGAGAGTGAAATTGAACTTTTTGGATGCCATTTGGAGGAGAAATGGCACTGCACATCACCCTAAAAACACCACACCAACAGTGAAGTCCGAAGGTGGGAACATGATGGTATGGGGCTGCTTTTCAGAAAATGGTAATGGTAAACTTCACGTTATTGAAGGAAGGATAAATGGCAAATGTACGGAGACATTCTTGACAAAAAACTGCTGCCATCCATGAGGATGATGGAAATTAAACAAGGGTGGACATTTCAGCTGGATAATGATCCAGAACATGGTGCCAAAAAACTGTCATTTGATTTCAGAGAAAAAAAAAAATAAAGCTGCTCGAATGGCCCAGCCAATCACCTGACTTGAATCAAAAATCTTTGGAAAGAACTCAAACTCAAGGTCCATAAAAGAAGCCCACGGAAACCTCAAGATTTGAAGACTGCTTGTGTTGAGGAATGGGCCAAAATCACACCAGAGCAATGTATGAGACTAGTTTCTCCATACAGGAGGCATCTTGAACCTGTCATTGCAAACAAAGGCTTTTGTACAAAGTATTAAATAAATACTAGTTTTCAATACTTTTTCCCTGTGTAATTTCACATTATTACACACAACTTAATTTCTGATCTTATTTTTCTACTTTCTTTGTATGTATGGATTACTTGGGTTGTTCCCAACATCTGGTGAAATTTTCATGTCAATAGCATCTTTGGAAATATATTTAGTTAGAAAATGGTGACGTGTTAAATACTTATTTCACCCGCTGTACATCCTTCTAACCTCCTCCAGTTGTTTCTCTCTGATGATGTTCTGCTCTCGCCTGTGTTCCTCCCTCAGCTGTTCTAGCTTCTTCTCATGGTCACGTTGCACTTCCTCCCGGACTTCCAGGAGCAAATCAGACAGCTACACAGGAAAAGCATGAGTCAGTGTAAAGCTTTATTACAGTGGAATTTACTTCCTGTAGAGTTTCATCGACTGGTGGGAAAAAATATGTAAAACTGCATGGACTAACCTCTCTGTGGTACTCTGTTAGTTGCTGTTCAGGCCGTGGACCAATCAGCTCCCTCCTCCTCTCTGTGCCAGGGAACTTTTTTAACTTTACCAGACAGACAAAAACATACAGTATATAAATTATCATAATAATGACTTGTTGTTGTTGTCATTGTTGTTTCTTTCATAACAACAACAAAAAAACACCAACAACCACCTCTTGTTTAAAAGGGTTTAATTTCTCTTCCTGGAGTTTCTCTCTCTCTGCTTGCAGCTTTTCTTCTGACTCAGCCTTCAGACGCTCAATGTCCAGCCTCTTTTGAGCCTCCAACCGGTCACGCTCGGCTGCCTTTTCTTCTTCAAGTGTAATACGTAATTCTTTTAACATGGCTTCACTGTCCTCCCTAAACATGAAAAAATAGTTATACATTAATAGTGTAATTTTCGTTCATGTGAGTATTCAGTCTGGTTAGTAAATATGGCACTATGCACTCACATCAAACCTGAGTTGAGTGCGTTAGATACTGAAACATTTGTTTTTATTTGCTTCTTCTGTATGTTGGTCGTCAAATACAGTATGTTAAAGTGACTCGCCTGGTCCACGTCGCAGTGAAGCTTGGGCACCACTGAACTTTCCTTTATTTATTAATTTTTTTAAATTAAATTTATTTCATATACACAAACAAAACATACGCTCTCCTTTAAAGTGTACTATGGCAGAGTGGCGTGCACGTCAGCGGTGTACACGACAACACATTTGCAATGTAAGGTATTTTCATATATAAAGTTTTTCCAATTGGATTTAAATTATTTTCACAGGTCGCTGGAAAACTCCATGCTCCGTGATTTAGAGCCAGCCTCAGACTTCAATGAGTCACCCCTCTTCGGTGGTTGTGCACAAATTCGCAGGTTACGCAAGGTGGGTGTGTCATAAGGGACAGAACAATGCACATAGTTGGAAGGTGCGTTACAAGCAAACGGGAGAATATGGCTCTTACTGCACTGTGGGCTGGTCCTTTTGCTTAAGTCCCACCTTCCTGCAAGGTTTGACTGCGACAGATGAATTTGTGTTTTTCCATTATAAAACCACTGCATGCAGTAGCTGCTCCCATACACCTTTGTGACTCTGACCTGAGCTCATGAAGCTGCTTCTCTCTCTCCTTCAGAGCAGACTCTTTCAGTGCCTCCAACATCCTGTCAGACTCTTTGTTTAACTTGACTTCCTCTTCTTGCCTCTTGGACAAAAGATGCTGTTTCAGAGCCCTGATGAAATAGACAAAGTAGTACCCATAACAGATTTTAAAGTTGATTGTTTTAACAGAACGCCCGAGCACGCCCGCAACCCTGGTGATGATAAGCGGTAAATGGATGTTTTAACAGCAAATGTAATTTGGGATCAATATGTACATTGCATGTATAGTGTCATATTAAAGGTCGAGTGGCCTGAAACATCTTGGATTGGATAGCACTCAAAATTAACTAAGTTCTTGATAAAACAATTATAAAAGATTGAACAAATATTTTCAACCTGTTAGAGGTGATGTGTAGCATGTACCAATGCCTAATGGACCGCTAGTTTGCTTTAATATCATTGATGATTAACATATTTTTGACACTGTGGAAAATAAGACCTGTCCAAAAGAACACTCACAAATTGCACCATCCCACGTACAGTTAAAAGAATCTCAGTGGGGAAGTAAGACAGAATATATGTGCATGAATGAGATCGGTGGAGAGGGAAGGCTACAGGGAGAAGAGATAGTGAGGGTGAAAGACTTTAAATACTTGGAGTCCATAGTCTAGAGCAGTGATTCTCAACCAGCGTGCCGGGGCACGTTAGTGTGCCGTGAGCCCTCTTCAGGTGTGCCGTGGGAAATTATCAAATTTGACTTAATTGCTCAAAGAATTATTTATTTCCAATAAATAATGTATCTTTATTCATCTATTTATGCCAGTGAGGAATAATGACAGACAGAACAAATAAATGCTCTTGGAAGTACATACATTAATTAATGTATCCACTTTTTGTGACACTTTTGTTTGTTGGTGTGCCGTGAGATTTTTCAATTGTAAAACATGTGCCGTGGCTCCATAAAGGTTGCAAATCACTGGTCTAGAGCAATGGTGAGTGTGGTAAGGAAGCGAAGAAACACATCCAAGCGGGTTGGAACGGGTGGGGGAAGGTGTCAGGTGTTTTATGTGACAGACGAGTCTCTGCTACGATGAAGGGCAATGTTTAAAAGACAGTGGTGAGGCCAGCCATGATGTACAGATTAGAGACAGTGGCACTGAAGAGACAACAGGAACAGAGCTGGAGGTGGTAGAAATTAAGATGTAAAAGTTCCATCTCAGAGTGACCAGGCTGGGTAAGATTAGATTAGCTCTCTCGCACAGAAGATTTTTGTTTAACAAAGAGAGGATGTTAAAAAACAAAGAGTCATGAAAATGTACAATGCTCATGAGAAACCCTCTGCCAATAGTCATAATTATACCTACCTCAGTTTTTCTTCACTCTCTTCTCGAAGCTTCTCCTCCTCCTGTTCTTTGCTTCTCAACTCCTCCTGGAGGAGACACTTTCTCCTCTCCTTGTCTTGCATTAATTGGTCCTTCTCTGCCTCCTCCTCTCTCTTCAGCTCTTCAATGAGGAAAGATATTCGCTCCTCCTTCTTTCTTTTCAAACGTTCCTTTTCATCTTCTTCCTCTCTGCTAATTGTCTCCTGGAGATGAAATAACCTGCTGTTCTTCTCCCCCATTATTTGCTCTTTGCTCTCCTCCACTCCCCAAATGGCATTCCCACTCTTTCTGTCTTCCTCCTTGCTCCTTGCTTTTTGACTTATTTCTTTTTCAGTCTTCCTCAACTCACTTTCTTCCTCCTTTTCATTTTTCCAGATTCCAAAGTTTGATTCTTTCTCCAATGGAGTCACATAATTCTGTATGGTAGTTTCTGCGTCATTGATTTGAGAGCTGGAAGTTCGGGACAGCCGACCTCTAGATGTTTCAGGCCTGTGTAGATTCAGAGCTGAGCTGCGACCAGTTGCTGTTTGTTGGTTTTGAACACTTGAATGGTGGACCACAAGTCTGTCTACTTCAGGAGATGATTTGTCTTTATCTGCAGGCTGCAAATGCCTTTGGAGAAAGTGCAATTTTAGTGTTAATTCATTAAAAAAACATCTGATTCACAAAAAATCTGATTGTTATTAATTTATCAGTTTAAAACAATCTAATTATTTACTATATTACTGTACTTTTAAATTATAGGTTCATTGTCAAGTAATGTAGCAGCGGTGAATACCAATTCGGTTCCGGTCCCTGTTATGGCTGTCTACATCGTATATGACAGTATTTTCCTCTATAAACACGTATTCATTTGCCTGCTGTTTTGCTCTTCAAAGTTGGCTAATATCCGCTATAACGCGGTTCCAGCCAGACCAATGTGACAAGTGTACTGTACCACACAATCACTTATTTTGGTGTTTTGCGGCATCATGTGATTGTTTAGCAATTAGCATCGTGTACCCATTTTGTTTTATCTTCCGTCCTTCGTTATTACGATACTTGTCCAAAAGTGTAGTTCATTTGCTGTCATGGAGGCAATGATTAGGGACATATCCTGCGCTGACAACGGACGCCAAGCGAACGTTCACCACTGTGGCTTGGCTTCGTATTTAGCCGCGTTAGCTGTAGCTCGTAGGTAGCTGGAGCGCATAATAGCGTGCAACAAGCATCCCGCCCCGAACAGCGGAAAGCAGCGAGGGTGGGCGACAATAGGGACTCTCTGATTGGGCTAGCAGCTGCTAGCATGATGACGGAAAAGCCACGCGGTTCATAATTCAGTGTGACATGCAAATTTGAATTATTACAGTAAAAAAGATGTTCATCTTTGTTATGTGTGTTTATGTTACTAGTAGTTTGTTGCATGTATGTGTTATTTAAAAGTTATGCTTATTTCACATTTGTGGTTGCTTTTTGGCACTATGACATTATCAATCCTTGAGTGTAAGGTATGTGTAATAAAGAAACCTCCCAGGCAATTCAATTAAATAGTCAGCAAAGCCCAATAGGGCATTGATTGCTAATCGTACATGAGTCTTTACTTTGATGTGTACAGACTTGGGTGCCAGCCATCAGTGATCAACATGTGACATGTTATGCATCAGACATGTTATTTCAATATTTTATTTCAGTGAAAAAGCCCTTCACCCCGAAACCAAAAATAGAATTTTGGGCTATCTTCGGCAGAAACATTTTGGCGGCCGAAATTTCAGTACATCACTAGTCGAAACACAACAAAGTAGCTGGAGTCTGTATTCAGTACAACCTTTAACAGTATTCCATAAACAGCATGGAAACAACTAACCTCTTGGCAACCTCGCCCTTTATATACTTATCCATCTCATCTTCCACATCTCCGTCATCATTGTCCTCAAATTGACTCACAGGGCCAGACAGATCATTAAGGTCCAAAACCTTTTCTGACATCTTTGTGAGACAAAACAGAAGTAAATAGCTTATCAAACACGTTGGTCCAGTACAACTGGTATTACTGCTAATATAGTAATAAGTGCACTGTTCAAAACTGTAAGCAAGCAACCAACAAAAAGATTATGGATTGCAGGCCACAAACTATTTTCCTGCCCATATTCTTTTTTATTTTTCTGGATAGACACAAAATCCAGTTTTCTCCAGTGTTACATTTGACATTTAAGAGCAGGTTCACACTGAGCACACGACTAATACAAATTAGTCATGAGTTAAGATTAATGCTGCCTGCAATATACTGTAGCATGATGATCTAACGGTTAGGCCACAATTTGTAGATATTTATTGTTCTAGCAATGCTATAATGACCAACTAGAACAGGGGTGTCCAAACTACACAGCACAGACTCAAAGAAACATTTGACTTTGCCCGTGTCGTTTGCATGGCAGGAGAAAAGATTCTCATCTCTCATTTCCTTGTTTTCAACCAATCACACATCACTTGGTAAGATGTGATGCCAAGGTCAGCTTAGTACGGAATGCTCATGTTTTGGTTCTAAATGTGGAGATGTGATTCTGCTGCTGCTCAGTGAAAGAGTAAGGTACAGATTTTTCTGTGTGCGGCCTTAGAAAGAAAAAGTTTGGACACCTCTGAAATAGAACGTCCCTCAATATAGCACAGACCTTTGCCGAGGGTGAGCTGTTGACAAAAGTGGGGGAGAAAGTGAGATTTTGTTCAGGGAAGGGTTAAAAAAATAAATAAATAAATAAATAAAAATATATATATACTTAATAAAAAGTCAAGTGAGTGGAGGACAGATGGGATTTAAGTCACACTGAGACAGTAGAAATTACGATAACTTCACATTTATGGAGGATGAACCCTCCTTAATGTCATCGCCCATCGCTGGCATCAGTGTTGCAATTACGCACACATGCAATCATCTACTGTGTATGTGGACACATAGATTTGCTGCTTTTATCAAATACACACAATCACAAAAGCAGTGTCTCGAGAAGCCGTACAGGCAGTACGGCTCCCATGCATAAAAGCTGCAAATGCTATGTTTTTTTTTTTTTTTAATGTATGCTATGTCAAATCAACAAGTGTGGCCAAAACAAAGTGAGCATGCATGCAGAAAACTAGGCCAACTTAAACGACAAAGGATTTGGAGTCCTGTGTCTGATCCAATATATGACATTTATAAAAAAAAAAAAAAAAAAAAAAAAAAAAAAAAAAAAACCTAAAACATGAACAGGCAAATTGTCTGTCTGTAATCCTAAAGACTGGAGTTGGATTTTGGGAACCAGCACCGCATGCTTACTGTGGAAGGGTAAGCTTGCAACATGTGAGCAAAAAGCACACAAAGATTTAATAGCAAACCCTACCTCTGCAGGAAGGAAGGCTTTATTATTCACACTGTCCATCTTGCCAGGTTTCCTCTTTTGGTGATACACTTTAAGGGCACCAAGTGTTGCCTTCTTCCCTTGGAGGGCAGATTGAGCTGTTTCCATCTCAAAACACTCCATGGTCTCCTCCTCATTCAGAGATGCTGATTCAGCCTTTTGGCCATCTGATTCATCTTTAAACTCTTTTCTCTCCCACTGTGTTTCTCCATCACTGGCTACACAACTCTCCAAAACTTCATCTTCATCATCTGTCAACTTCCTCTGGCTCAGGGAGCATCGCTCCAAATCTGCATGACTTTCACCATTTTCTTCCTCTCCTCCATCTTGTCCACCATAATCATCTGCAATTATCTTATGCACAACTCCCTCATGGTCACTTTCCTTCACATCTGTGTCATTATTTTGAGAATGCTCAATGAGATTATTGCATTCCTCTTTCTCTTGCAAATCTTTTTTCTCCATCACCTCTGCACACTCCGTCATCTCCCTGTCACAGATCTCATCATGCTGGACTCTTTTTTCAGGTCTGCCATCTTTGTCAACTACATTCTCCCAATTCTCCCTAGTCTCCCTGTCTTGAAAAAAGTCTATTCCGCCACCATCTCCCTTTCCTTTCTTTTCACTCTCATCATCACTGGATTCCCTTTGCTCATTTTCTAGAGTCCCGTGACCCTCCCCCTGCTCTTGGTGGATATCACCCTCATCCCCTTTTTTGTGTCCACTTTTCTCATCTGCTTCCTCGTATTTATCTTGGGCTTGTTTTTTGTCCTCTCTCTCCTCAAAAGCCTCGCCTTCTTCGATCACAGCCTCATTGAGAAGGTTTCGAACTGCCAGAGGGGACACGCGGTGGCCCCCCAATGAGTCCTTGGTGGAGGTAAACAGTCGATCCATTCCAAACAGATACAAGGAAGAGAAAAGTAGGAAGGGGTGGTGAGGGAGGCAGGCAGACAAAGACAGGTCAGGTCAGATCAATATAACACACATGCAAAGATAGTGGCAGTGATAATCTTGAGAAATACAAGCAGGAATGACAGATGGTGTTTTGCAAGACATGAGAAAGCAAACAGTCAGTATGCATGGAAAATATAAAACAGACAAAATAAACATGCATATTACTAAAACAATTAAAATAATTTTCTCAGGGAAAACTAAAATGTACATACCATAGAATTTGGTCTCTTGAGCGCACCATTATATAAGCCGCACCCATTAAAATATTCAATATTTTTTTTAATTTTAAGTTAAAAGGGGTGGTTTGCAATTAAAAAAAAATAAATAAATAAATAAATTTAAAAAATCAGGCTTTGTCATTTGTTTGTTTGTTTGTCTGTCAGTGTAAACCTGACAGTAGTAAATTTGTAAATTGTTCTGTGGAGGGGGGAAAAAAAAGAAAATAAATAAGCCCTCTTTGGCCCCCCCATCTTGTACTTCTAATATAATTTTTAAGAAAGAACCGCGCCCATAACCTGTCACCTTGGGCTTCAGGACTTTTATTGAAACAAAGACGTAATTTACACCTCCATAAAATAAAAAGATGCCCATCCCTAGTTTGCCAACAACTGGGCATAAGATGAGCAAACAGAAGCAGAGCAAGGGACCTCTGGTAGCTGAGGATTTAAAAGCTATGCGGTAGTAATATTTCTCCTCAAGTTAGTACATTTATCACCTTTTTTTTATATTTAATTGATTGTATATTTCAAAAAATAAAACGTCAGACCGATAACATGTAGCGTTATAGTAACACTCCATTACAATAAGCCGTGTTAGCAACATAGCAGTTGTGGCTAACGTCAGCTTGTTTACAGTGCAAACTACGTATAGTGCACGTCTCAAGGTTTTGGTCTGAGAGAAGTGAGGACGTAGTGGTGTCACAATACCAAAATTGTGACTTCGATACGATACCTGCACAAAGTACCTCGATTCCGGTACTGAAACGGTACTACAGCAAAAATCGAAAATATCAGCAAAAGCAGTGGAATGAAAACTGACAAAACGACAAATACTTATTATTATTATGATGATTATTATTTATTTTATACTTTTTTTTCTAATTTACTTTATAGAACACTTGCAAACAAACTGAACAATTGAGCAAAAAATAATGTCCAACATGCAACCTACTCTTTGGACAGTTCTTTTGCTACTTTAAAGTTCTCTGCCAGGAAAACAAAGGTGTCTGTTTTCCTCAGACAGCCTAATGCATCTCGGACTAAAGATGACACCTGACGTGCTGAACACTTGCTCTGAAGCACAATGTGCAAGGACTGGCATGGTGATTGAGTGTTTTTTCCACCAGGTGAGTGGGTATTCATTCCAGTTCTTCATATAAGAATAATTCTCTTCTCAGTTTGATCCTCATCTCCAATTGCATCTTCTGACTCCTCCCTCTTTTGGCAAGGATAGAACGATACAAAATAATTTCAGTCGCATTGAAGGTCCCTCCCGAAAAGCACGGCGGTCTCGATTATTCGAAAATGGAAGAAGTTTGGAACCACCAGGACCACTAGATCTGGTCTTCTGACCAAGCTGAGTAACTGGGGAAGAAGGGCCTTGGTCGGAGTGGTGAACAAGACCCCAATGGTCACTAAGGTGGAGCTGCAGTGTTCCCTTGCGGAGATAGGAGAAACACCAGAACATTGCTAACACACTCCACTAATCGGGCCTTTATGGTAGAGGGGCCAGACGGAAGCCACTTCTCACGAAAAGGCACATGGCAGCCCGCTTGGAGTTTGCCAAAAGTCAACTTAAGGATTCTCAGACCTGCAGATACAAAATTCTCTGGTCTGACGAAACCAAAATATAATTTTTTGGCCTGAATTGGTAGTGTCATATCTGCAGAAGAAGAGGCACTGCTCATCACCTGGCTAACACCATTCCTACTGTGAAGCACGGTGGTGGCAGCATCATGCTGTGGGGTTGTTTTTCTGCTGCAGGAACTGGGCGACTTGTCCGTATATGAGGTAAGATGACAGCTGCCAAATACAGATAAATTCTTCAAGAGGACTTGCTCCAGATTGCTCTGGATCTCAGACTAGGGCGTCGATGCAGCTTCCAACACGACAATGACCCAAAGCACACAGCCAATATAAAGTTAATGTCCTTGAGTGGCCCAGCCAGAGCCCGGACTTGAATCCAATCGAACATCTCTGGAAAGAGCAAAAAATGGCAGTCCACCGACGCTGCCCATCCAACCTGACTGACCTTGAGAGGATCTGCAAAGAAGAAAGGGAGAAAATGCCGCAAAGCAGGTGTGCCAAGCTCGTAGAGACATCCCCGAGAAGAGTTGAGGCTGGGATTGCTGCCAAAGGTGCTTCAACAAAATATTAAGCCATGGGTGTGAATACTTAAGTACCTATTGTGGTTAAATGTTTACATTTTCAATAAATTTGCACAACTGCCTGAAAATATGTTTTTACTTTGTCATTCTGGGATATTTGATGTACATTTTTTAAAAAGAAAACTATACTCAAATCAGCTTGAGAATAAGTCTGTAACAGCAAAATGTGGAAAAATTTAAGGGGTGAGAATACTTTATATACAGTGGGTACGGAAAGTTTTCAGACCCCCTTAAATTTTTCACTTTGTTATATTGCAGCAATTTGTTAAAATCAATTCAGTTGATTTTTTTTCCTCAGTAATGTACACACAGTACCCCATATTGACAGGAGGAAAAACAGATATTATTGAAATCTTTGATTTATTAAAAAAACTTTTTTTAAATATCACACAGCCATAAATATTCAGACCCATTGTTGTGATACTGTTCATTCCTAAAATGGTTATACACCTTCATTGGAGTCCAGCTGTGTTTGATTATACTGATTGGACTTGATTAGGAAAGCCACACACCTGTCTATATAAGACCTTACAGCTCACAGTGCATGTCAGAGCAAATGAGAATCATGAGGTCAAAGGAACTGCCTGAAGAGCTCAGAGACAGAATTGTGGCAAGGCACAGATCTGGCCAAGGTTACAAAAAAAAAAAAAAAAAAAAAAAGTTCTGATGCACTTTGGGCTCCTAAGAGCACAGTATAATAATATAATAATCCTTAAATGGAAGAGGTTTGGGACGATCAGAACCCTTTCCGAGAGCTGGCCGTCCGGCCAAACTGAGCAATTGGGGGAGAAGAGACTTGGTGAGAGAGGTAAAGAAGAACCCAAAGATCACTGTGACTGAGCTCCACAGATGCAGTCAGGAGATGGGAGAAAGTTCTAGTCAATCATCACTGCAGCCCTCCACCAGTCCGGGCTTTATGGCAGAGTGGCCCGACGGAAGCCTCTCCTCAGTGCAAGACACATGACAGCCTGCATGGAGTTTGCACCTGGACTCCAAGATGGTGAGAAATAAGATTCTCTGGTCTGATGTGACCAAGATAGAACTTTTTGGCCTTAATTGTAAGTGGTATGTGTGGAGAAAACCAGGCACTGCTCATCACCTGTGCAATACAGTCCCAACAGTCAAGCATGGTGGTGGCAGCATCATGCTGTGGGGGTGTTTTTCAACTGCAGGGACAGGATGATTGGTTGCAATCGAAGGAAAGATGAATGCCGCCAAGTACAGGAATATCCTGGACGAAAACATTCTCCAGAGTCCTCAGAACCTCAGACTGGGCTGAAGGTTCACCTTCAAAAAAGACGATAACCCTAAGCACACAGCTACCACATGGGCTCAGGAATATGTCAGGAAACCAATGTCAGTAAATACAGTTCGGCGCTACATCCGTAAGTGCAACTTGAAACTCTACTATGCAAAGCAAAAGCCATTTATCAACAAGCACCATTAATGCTGAAAGGTACATACAGGTTTTGGAGAAACATATGCTGCCATCCAAGCAACGTCTTTTTCATGGATGCCCCTGCTTATTTCAGCAAGACAATGCCATACCACATTCTGCACATGTTACAACAGTGTGGCTTTGTAGTAAAAGAGTGCGGTTACTAGACTGGCCTGCCTGCAGTCCAGACCTGTCTCCCATTGAAAATGTGTGGCGCATTATGAAACGTAAAATACGACAACGGAGACACCGGACTGTTGAACAGCTGAAGCTGTACATCAAGCAAGAATGGGAAAGAATTCAACCTACAAAGCTTCAACAATTAGTGTCCTAAGTTCCCAAACGTTTATTGAATGTTGTTAAAATAAAAAAAGGTGATGTAACACTGGTAAACATTACCCTGTCCCAGCTTTTTGGAACGTGTTGCAGCCATAAAATTCTAAGTTAATGATTATTTGCGAAAAACAAAGTTTATCAGTTTGAACATTAAATATCTTGTCTTTGTGGTGTATTCAATTAAATATAGGTCGAACATGATTTGCAAGTCATTGTATTCTCTATTTATTTATGTTTAACCCAACATCCCAACTTCATTGGAATTGGGGTTGTACACAAAAGGCGATTTCCCTCAAATATTGTTCACAAATCTGTCTAAATCTGTGTTAGTGAGCATTTCTCCTTTGTAGAGATAATCCATCCCACCTCTCAGGTGTGGCATATAAAGATGCTGATTAGACAGCATAGTTATTGCACAGGTATGCCTTAGGCTGGTCACAATAAAAGGCCACTCTGAAATGTGCAGTTTTGCTGTATTGTGGGGGTCTGGGGAGGTCAGAAAACCAGTCAGTATCTGGTGTGACCACCATTTGCCTCACGTATTGCAACACATCTCCTTCGCATAGAGTTGATCAGGTTGTTGATTGTGGCCTGTGGAATGTTGGCTCACTCCTCTTCAATGGCTGTGCAAAGTTTCTGGATATTGGCAGAAACTGGAACACGCGGTCGTATACGCCGATCCAGAGCATCCCAAACATGCTCACTGGCTGACACTGTCCGGGGAGTATGCTGGCCATGCAAGAACTGGGATGTTTTCAGCTTCTAGGAATTGTGTACAGATCCTCGCAACATGGAGCCGTGCATTACCATGCTGCAACATGAGGTGATGGTCGTGGATGAATGACACAACAATGCGCCTCAGGATCTCGTCACGGTATCTCTGTGCATTCAAAATGCCATAAATAAAATGCCCCTGTGTTCATTGCCCATAACATAAGCCTGCCCATACCATAACCCCACCCCCAACATGGGCCACTCGATCCACAACGTTGACATCAGCAAACCGCTCACCTACACGACGCCACACACGCTGTCTGCCATCTGCCAGTGAACAGTGAAAACCGGGATTCATCCGTGAAGAGAACACCTCTCCAACGTGCCAGACGCCATCGAATGTGGTCATTTGCCCACTCAAGTCGGTTACGACAACGAACTCCAGTCAGGTCGAGAGGATGACGAGCATGCAGATGAGCTTCCCTGAGATGTTTTCTGACAGTTTGTGCAGAAGTTCTTTGGTTATGCAAACCAATTGTTCCAGCAGCTGTCCGGGTGGCTGGTCTCAGACGATCTTGGAGGTGAACATGCTGGATGTGGGGGTCCTGGGCTGGTGTGGTTACACGTGGTCTGCGGTTGTGAGGCCGGTTGGATGTACTGCCAAATTGTCTGAAACACCTTTGGAGACGGCTTATGGTAGATAAATGAACATTCAATTCACAGGCAACAGTGCTGGTGAACATTCCTGCAGTCAGCATCCCAAATGCACGCTACCTCAGAAATTGCGAAATCTGTGGCATTGTGCTGTGTGATAAAACGGCACATTTCAGAGTGGCCTTTTATTGTGGCCAGCCTATGGCACACCTGAGCAATAATCATGCTGTATAATCAGCATCTTGATATGCCACACCTGTGAGGTGGGATGGATTCTCGCAACAAAGGAGAAATGCTCACGAACACAGATTTAGATTTGTGAACAATATTTGAGGGAAATGGCCTTTTGTGTACGTAGAAAAAAAGTTTTAGATCTTGGAGTCCAGCTCACAAAAAAGGGAGCAAAAACAATTGTTGCGTTTATATTTTTGTTCAGTGTGCACACACACAGTTACTACTTCATCGTGGGGCTCATCGAAAAAAATCATGACCCGTAAACATGATTTTGTGGAGTGAAAGAAAATCTAAGAATAGACAAGAACGTGATGCACCGGGATCGGGAAAAGCCGCAAATATGCAGTATCCTTGTTTAAGCCAAATGGGTTAAAGTTGTTTAAAAAGGTTCCAGTTAGTCCAAACTTTATGGTAGTAATGCAGATAAATCATGAAGATCCTGCCAAAAACACAGGTCCACAATCATAGTGTAAATAACTGATTTGAAATGGCCCTAGCTTAATATGAATTATAAACGAGAGACACTAGGGTGACCATGCTGTTGGGATTCAGATGGCAAAACAATAGCAGTGACAGTAGGTAGACAGAAGCACAAGGAGGAAGGCACAGTGGCAGCCATGCCCGTAGGATAGATCCCAGCAGCACAGAAGCTACTTAAACACATCCTGGATCATGGTGCAAAGGTCACAAAATATCAAAAGACAGAAAGATGAAAGAAAAATGCACAGGAGGATAAGATGAAAATAAGTTTAAATTAGAAAATGGTGAAAAGGTAGTGAACCTACTTCTGTTACAAAGACAAATACAATTTTACCTAAACTACAAACAGAGAAAACATGTGGTAAGTACTTATGTGATTACTGCTGACAAAAGTAGGCTGGAATAGCAAGCAGTTTTCAGACAAACAAAACAGATTTTTAACGCATCATAATTCCGGCATCTCCAAATCAATGAGGTTCTTGCTATGATACAGTGCCATGAAAAAGTATTGGCCCCTTCTCAAATTCTTATATTTTTGCAGTTTCCCCACTTTTTCAGTCTGGAAAGGGTTACAAACGCCATTTCTAAAGCTTTCGGATTCCAGCGAACCATAGGGAGAGCCATTAACCTCACATGGAGAAAACATGGAACAGCGGTGAACCTTCCCAGGAGTGGACGGCCTACAAATATTAACCCAAGAGTACAGCAATGACTCATTCAGGAGGCCACAAAGGAACTCAGGACAACTTCTGAAGAACTGCAGGCATCCCTTTTATCAGTTAAGTTCAGTGTTCATGACACAACAATAAAGAGGAGGCAGGGCAAAAATGGCATCCATAGCAGAGTTCCAAGGCAAAAAACACTGGTGACCAAAAAGAACATAAAGGCTCGTTTTACTTCTGCAAAAAAATAAATAAATAAACAACAACAACAAAAAATCGGAATGATTCCAAAGATTTTTGGGAGAATATAAAAATTACTGACGAGATGAAAGTTGAGCACTTTAGAAGGTGCGTGTCTCATTACATGTGGCGTAAATGTAGCGCAGCATTCATAAAAAGAACATACCGTAATTTCACGTGTATAATGCACATTTTTTTAAATGTATGCTGCCATCTGTTGGTTATGAAAAAGCTGTATACTTTTATTTCAAAATGCCACCGCCACCTAGTGGTTATAAATAAATTATTGTTTTGTTTAATGATAATGCTTTTCTGAAATGCTTGACCGTTTAATTTGAATCCCATTGAAATAAAAATTCCGCCTGGTCCCTCATGTTTTCTTTAAAGAATTGAACCCATCTTACAAATTCTGCCTGGGTAATCAAACATACGAGCACAAGTGTGTGTGTTTTCTAATTTACTAAATAAAAGTAGGGCTGTGAATTTCAAAATAAGAAAGTGCGTATTATACATGCGTGCCCATTATACACAAGAAATTACCAACAGTCAAACATGGTGGTGGTAGTGTGATGGTCTTGGGCTGCCCTGGACAACTTGCTGTGATTGCTCTTTAACAGAAAATCCTGAAGGAGAATGTTCAGCCATCAGTTTGTGACCTCAAGCTTAACTGCACTTGGGTTCTACAGCAGGATAATGATCCAAAACACACCAGAAAAATAAACTTCTGAATGGCTTATAAAAAAAAAAAAAAAAAAAAAAAAAAGGTTTTGGAATGGCCTAGTAAAAGTCCAGACTTGAATTTGATTGAGGGTTTTCGAGCCCGAACGGCCTTTTTAAGGTCATGCCAATGTATTTCAATTTTTACTGAATTCAAAAGATTCTGCAAGGAAGAGTGGGCCAAAATATCTCCAGAGAGATGTGCAAGACTCATTGCCAGTTATAGAAGACGCTTGATTTCAGTTGTGGCTGCTGAAGATGGCCCAACCAGTTATGAGGTTTAGGAGGCAATTACTTTTCCCACACACGGCCAGGTAACTTTTTTTGTCCCTTAATAAATGAAATCACCATTTAAAAACAGCATTTTAAGTTCACTTGGGTTATATTTGTTTGATAATTACATTTGATTGATGATCTTACACATTTAAGTGGGGAAATTATGCAAAAATAAAATAATTTGAGAAGGGGATCAATACTTTTTCACGGCACTGTATATGATATACTTTGCTGAACAAATTTATTTGACCACCTCATAAAATATAATACCCAGCATCATTAAGCGCTTCAATGTGGACTCTCTATTTCAGTCAACGCTCAAGGTTTTGACATTTTCATTACAAATGACCAAAATAAAATGAAATCTGACCTTCTTTAAACTTTTACATTTTATTTTAATTAAATTACATTTTTAACTGTTCGTTTCAGTACTTTTTACATAATTTTCTGTTCTCTAAAAAGGAGCCAAAAAAAGTTTGCAAAATTCACAACAGCTGTTTTTTTCTCCATTTGTTTCCAAAAACATACACTTCTACTCTATAGCTTTGTTGCCACATGTAGACACTCTGTGACACAGTGGTCACTTAACGCTGAGAACATCCTGTTTAAAGTCTCGCAATGGCAAGGTTCTGTTGAGCAATTGCTCGGTGGTGCCTTGGTCTCTTGATGTTAAAATGTCAACAGTATTATCACTGTGAGGACTGTTTAAATACCAATGCTTATTGAAACAGGAAATATATTGGCCGATTCATGGCGCAAGCACCTGTTGTGAATTTTGCCGTTAAGCTCTTTGTGAGAGAACAGCAAGTTGTGCAAAAAGTACTGAAACATTGAACATGTGTATTCAAAAGTTTAGAGGACAAATTAAGTTCACCTGCAAAAGTGCATTTTAGGTCCATCCAGAATTTTCACCTAAAATCTGACTATCCCTAATTTTTTTGTCAGTAGTGTATGGAACTGTATGTTGTCGCTTAGCTTGATTGGGGAAATAATAGGTGAATATGCCTGAGATGACCTTATAAATATGACAAGTCACCAACAACTATGGTTGAATATTAAAAAATGATGACATAAGCAAAAAATTAAAGTTTCATTTTAAATGAAAAATGAATAACAGTGAAAAAAAAAAAATTCAGAACAACAATCTCGTATTTGCATGTGTATCATTGAGCCTACCTGTCGTGATGGTGGTTCAGAGCTCTGGCCCCTAGATATGTCCTGCATTTCTGGTTCAGTCCTTTCCTCTGCTCGCGCTACAGCACTAGCATCACTGTCCTGTTACACACGCGTGCGCACGCACGCATGCACACACACACACACACACACACACGAGCAATAGAAGTCCGAAAGTAAGGTGTAAAAAAAATATCAAACAAATAAAGCCTATCATTTAAAAAAAGTCCCATTATTTGCTGACAAAGGCGTAGATCGGCTAAAATGTAACATAACTAGAGGTGCAACGATTAATTGAAAAATAATCGATTATCAAATTGCTAATGATTTTTGATAACCCATTAATCATTTACAGACCTTGTTTAACTTTCAAAGTGTCCAAATCGTCAGAATTTCAACCTCTCGACAGTAAACATTAGTAATTATATTTATTCTAATCATGAAGCAGTAAATATTAGTATTATAATAATAAAGCAGGCTGATTATCTTTGTGTTTCATCAAAATACGACATTTGCAAATATTTTCTTTTACTTTGGATAACAATGATCAATATTTTTGTCTATTTTCTGACATGTTACAGACCAAACCAGTAACTAATTAATTTGTTTATCCATTTTCTGCACTGTCAATTTGAAATGTCCTGTTATTGAATAAAGATACCTGCAAATATTCTTTTTATTTGATCATTTTAATAAACTGATGGAAATTTAAGTTATTTTAATCTAATTCATCAATTAATCAAAGAAATAACAGACAGAATAATTTATATTTAAAAATAATCATTAGTTGCAGCCCTAAACAAAGCAAAATATATATATTTTTAATCTAAGTGTCATGCGTACCTCATACTGTATGCCCGCTTTGAGGTCATCCATATCTAGGTGAAGGTTCATCAGTTCCCAGTCTGAAGACTGCTGACTTGACTTAAAAAAAAAATCATCATCACATGGTGCTTTGAGATTTGAGTTTAATTCAGTCCATGACCATGCTCTTATCTCAAAACAGAAATGCAATTAATCCATTCAAGTCCCATTAAAAAAACATTTTTAACATTTTTAATAAAGTAGTTTAGTGTAAAATAGTCATAAAAATATTATATGACAATGCAACATTATCTGGTTTTATGAAGTGCAATCATGCCAAAAAAGTCTCACACACACAATGTAGTACTCTCTCTCTCTCTCTTCAACACTCGCTCTATCCCCGCACCCCACCCTTTTGTGCCCCTGTGGTGTATTCCTGCAGCAGGAAGGCTCTGTCTCTCGTCAGCAGTTAGATTCCAAAAACTTTTTTAATAAGAAAACTTGTACGGTACTGAACAGACAGTAACATTTGCACCCCCACATAATCTACAGTTCTTCTTTAATGATGATATGCCATTTAAAGCTCATCTGCTCGTGTAAACCTCCAAATTGCATTAGCATGAAATAGCTTGCATCTTCTGCAGAACACACTTCATCATCGTATCTCCATAATTTCTCCGGCGTAATGGATCTCGTCCCAAACCTAAAATGGTTTTCACACATTTTTATTTTTATTTATTTATTTTTTTACACCCTGGGCTGGTGTTATTTTTTTGTGTTATGTTAATTGCTAGCCCAAGTGGCTGTGGTGTTTTCCATTGTATGCTTTATGGAGGCTATGTGGTTGTTTAAAAAACACATTTTCTTTGTTTTATGGTTAGTTTGAGAGTAAATTCCAACTGTTAATGGCAATCAACAGCTTGAAGCCTCTTTTTTAAGAATATTTACTAATTATATCTGCTGCTAGTTATGAAGTGAGTGGAGCCACATGCCGCCATACAGCACTCGTATCTCCAAGTAAGTTTGGCTTCGCAATTCAAAGCAAAGACTCGGCCAATCGACGGCTCGTATCTCGAAAAAACAATTCGGGTCACTTGCATTTCAAGGCACCATTGTATTTGTTTAATAGATGTACTGTACCTCATTTTCATCAGCATCATCAAAGCCAGGCACGGTAAGATATACTTTTTCTTCCTTCTTGGAACTTAAAACACTTGCAGCACCGCTGCTACGGAGTACCTGATGAAGAGGGGAAAATAAATTAACACTTTAAGTGTGAATTTACAGTCTTTGAGTAAACGCACCCAATTGCCTAACAATAAAAAAAAAAACGGTATACCATAATTTCTTTTGAAAAAAGAGGGAGCCTTAAATATGAATAATAATAATATACATAATGTCATGGGCTCCAGTGGTAAAATGGCAATCTAAACTTCACGGTCCTTTGTGCAACATCCATCCATTTTATATTCCACTTATCCTGTTCAGGATGGCGGGGAGCTAGAGCCAATTCCACCCGAGTACAACACCGTGGACTGGTCGCCAATTAATCACATGGCACATAAAGAGATAACCATTCACACTGTCATTCATTCACACCGTCACAAGGCTCGAATTAAGCAGTCTCGCATCACAGTTTGCGAGTTAACATTGGCATTTTGCCACTCAAAAAACACATTGAAAAGCAAAACTGTGAATCAGTTTTCTCAAGTTAGAACTGAGCTGGAATATCCACATTTGCGCAGACAGTGCCAGACAAATACTACAATGCATGACAGCTGTTGTTTTTCTTCGTCTAAATGTAAACACGAGTAGCGAGCCATTGCCTTCATGGTAACGACGACCTTCCCAACATGACCGCCAGGTAGGCACGACAATCAGCCGGGCTGTCTTATCTAGTGTTAATACCTATGCCCAGGAAGCCCAATGGAAGATGTTGTGTGAGGTCATGCGACTCTCGTGTTATTTGATTGGTGAACTAGACTTAAACGTCACCAGCGCTTAATTTGGATTGACGCAAACAGCGGCCAATGCGGAAGTCGAAGTCGTAGTCTCGCGCAGGAAATAGTTGATAAATAAGCAATAATTGATCAATAAAAGTAGCGAACGACATTTAGATCATTGTAACGCAGTAAAAGTACCGTTACTTCTTAACAACAGAAGCGGCGGAAGTGTTTTTTCTGGTCTAGTCAACTCCTGTGACTTATTCAAACAAAGCAGGTCCCGAATGCATAGACGGAACCTCAGGCCGATGTGCGCACATATTAGTCCGCCGCGGAGTAATCAGAAGTTACATCTGTGTGGATGTGCCAGCGTTCAAGGAGTACGAAACAGTCTATGACGTCAGCGACGGCGACCCCCCAAGAAAAACTCATCGGATTTATACGATTCACGTAAATGGCCTATTTTGAGTTCAAAACGGCCAATTTTCCCGAAAGGCGACTGCTTTGCATGTATGTTATTTCAGTGGAATAAAAAAACATCAATGATACTATCGTTTGTTGTGATAGTTTTTGGGAAAATATATCTTCCTAAAAAAATTGCTATCATGACAGACCTAAACATATATAATACAGTGAGAGAGAACATGAGCAATGGATAACACATAAATATTGTACAAACAGTATAGAAAATAAGAGTAACACCTGGAAGAAAAATCTGCTATATAGGGGGACTGTGAAAGCAAGAACCATGATATGGCATAGGATTACTGTATCTGTATTCCGTGATGATAAGTTGCAGGGACTCATTGTTCCCGGGTTGGGACTCAATGTTTCAATGACATGTGCATCCCGGGACTCACATAGTCTTAAGAGTAAAATGATCTATGTAATTGTATTGCTCATTGAGTTATGGCCAGTCAGTTGCTTTCCTACATCGAAGTCAGTTCCATTTCCGGGTCTATGTTTAACATTCTTTCCCCCTCTTTTACTGTTTCACCAATCTGTTGACATTACAAAAAACATGAACTGCTTGAAACCCCCCATTTTGTTTGTTTTTTAAAGCCGTAATTTTCTGTTCATTTTTGTTCTTTACTGTAAAACGTTTGAGTAATTCAGATATGGAGGTTCCACTATAGATTAAAATCAAACTCCAGCATACAATTTCTTATAGATTACCCCAAGAGGCCCAGGAGATGCTTTGAGGGGTTCCAGTCCCCCAGATCCGAGTGAGCGTGGGAATGCAGATCCAGAGATTGGACCAAGGACAGGAGCATCAAGACCACTGAGAGAAGCTAGGCTTCCTAGTGGGGGTGGCAAAGACCTCAAAGTTGAACCCGGGCCCTGCAAGGTAGAGGAGGTCAACAATTACAAAGTCAGAAGCATTCCGCATGACATTATGCATGTCATGATTTTGCTTAGCGCAATGATGTTTTCCAACAATAAACATTTGATTAGTTTGATTTTTTTTCTTTGATTCTTTAACAAAGAAGAAATCAAGTAAAAAGCAGAGCTTGCGTCCTATGAAAATTCACTTCCAGAATAACTTCTCCAAATTTGTCTGAATTTACATATTTTAAAAATTTTGTCAAGAACATTTCTGTGTGACAGTCATAATCATGACTAAATTATGGCTTCTGTATTTGTCATTTTGATGTTTTTAGTACATCGACATTTTAATGGTGGACGCAGTTGCAGCCTGAATCAAAGTACCAGTATATGAGAATTTGACAATCCATCAAAAATATCTGTCTATGGATGAATTCACTTTTGCCAATTCTGTTTTGAACCCTGGTAACAAAAAAAAACATCAAAGTTCAGTGAAATACGGATGTTCCGTAACATTTGGCAGCTCTGAAATATTATTACTTACAGTCGTATGGTTCAATTTATTGAAAATAACATACTCCATTCTGCTGAAATGAAAATTGAAGAGCCACTCACTCCACTTTTAGCTGAATACTTCTTCTTTTTATCTTTTTTCTCCTTTGTTTTCTTCTTCTTCTTGGGCCCCGAGCTACCGGCTGCAGCAGTGCGCTGGATGCGTTCACGTTCTTGGATAACGAGGCCGCGGTAGTGCTCATCGCAGGGGTGATCCCAAGTGGAGTCACCAGAGGAGAAGTTGTAATAATAGATTTCTCCTGTTACATCTTGACTGCAGGCAGGATCACAAGATTGCACAAAGATGGCAAAACGATGAGTAATCTTTGCCTTAAGATCACATTTTAATGTACAGTCACCACGGTGTTTCACAATAATCAACATTTTTTTTGTTGAAAATCCATTGGGAGCTGTGGTTCAAGCTTTACCCAAGGCATCATTAACTTATTCACTGCCACCCTTCCCAGTTAACATGGATATTTGACTTCTAAAGCAGTCAATGGCAGTGAATGTGTTAATAAGGGGAAAGGGCAACCCATTGACTTCACTAAACTGTTGCACTCTTCATTTGAAATGCTTTTTCAGGCGCATGCATATATATATATATATATATACACATATATATATATACATATATATATATATATACACATATACACATATATAGATATATATACATATACATATATATATATACATATACATATATATATACACATATATATACATATACATATATATATACATATGCATGTATATATATATATATATATATATATATATATATATATATAAATATATATATATATATACATACACACATACACACACACACACACACACACACACATACATATAGATTATAAATATATATATTTATATTCCTAGAGCTGGCCATCCGGCCAAACTGAGCAATCGGGAGAGAAGAGCCTTGGTGAGAGAGGTAAAGAAGAACCCAAAGATCACTGTGGCTGAGCTCCAGAGATGCACTCGGGAGATGGGAGAAAGTTCTAGAAAGTCAACCATCACTGCATCCATCCACCAGTGGCCCGAAGTAAGATTCTCCTCAGTGCAAGGCACATGAAAGCCCGCAACGAGTTTGCTAAAATAAAAAAAAATAATAATAAAATAAAAAATAAAAAAAACACCTGAAAGACTCCAAGATGGTGAGAAATAGGATTCTCTGGTCTGATGACACCAAGCTAGAACGTTTTGGCCTTAATTCTAAGCGGTATGTGTGAAGCAAACCAGGCACTGCTCATGAAACTAGTTGCATCTTTCCCAAAAAGACTCATGGCTGTATTAGCTCAAAAGGGTGCTTCTACTAAATACTGGGGAAAGGGTCGGAATACTTTTGGCTGAGTGATATTTATTTTTTAATAAATCTGCAAAAATTTCCGTTTTTTCTGTCAATATGGGGTGCTGTGTGTATATTAACAGACCTGCAAACACCAAAGGCAATGAACAAACATTGTAGCGGGGGAATGGGGGGATGCCCCGGGCCCCCGCAGAGATTTTTTTTTATTTTAACATAAATTAAGAAATCTGGGTGACTCTGAAGAGTACAATAAGGCAAAATTTATTTAAAAATCTTCACACAGAAAAACATTTATTTACACCGCTCAAGTACATGTTGATGTACAAATTTAAGATTAAAATTTAATTTGCCTCATTTCTTTGCTTTTTTGTTTTGGCCTCCAACTTCAGCTTCAACTTCCTGTGTTGTGACATAATCCTTAACATCGTCCTAATTAATACAAAATGTACTAGCGGATCAACTCTTGTCGACGATGTTACGTGTGCTTGGCGGTTCCGCTGGGACCACAACCAGGGCCACGACCCGCAGCACCTCAACACGAAAATACAAAAGAACAGTGCAACAAATACAATACTGGCTGATCTGATGAACAAAAATGTTGCTTTAACGTAAGAGCAGCAATAGAGTCCGCTCCAGAGGTTTGTAGAGTAGCCAAACATTTTTCGCCGAAAGGAGACTGATTTGCATGTTTGCATTCATGAGGAAGAAAATTAAGTTAAATCATTTTAGCAAATGACTGCAATATAACAAAGACTGGACATTTTAAGGGGTTCTGAATACTTTCCGTACCCTGTATATACAAGAACAAGTAATGCCAATGATACCATCATAAGTAGCTTGTTGATGGCCTGCTGCTGACAGCTCCCTGGAGATGGCAAAAGAAGGTCAATATGTGCTGCCACTCTCGGATGTCTAAAACAGTCTTTGAGCCTTGACCAGATGGTACATTTCTGTCCAATACAGTTACAGTGGTGGATTCACAGCCTTGATGTGGTTACTCAATATGTGTAGATATAGGAATGTAAATTGTGCTCCCAAAAGCCACCAAATCTGAGAATTAAAGGCCAAAATTCAATTAAAATCAGCTTTAACTGCACCAGGTTATGCCTGTGTACACAATACACATTTAGTATTGTACAACCCCAATTCCAATGAAGTTGAGACATTGCGTTAAACCTAAATAAAAACAGAATACAATGATTTGCAAATCATGTTCAACCTATATTTAATTGAATACACTACAAAGACAAGATATTTAATGTTCAAATTAATAAACATTATTGTTATCAGCAAATAATCATTAACTTAGAATTTTATGGCTGCAATACGTTCCAAAAAAGCTGGGACAGGTGGCAAAAAAGACTGAGAAAGTTGACGAATGCTCATCAAACACCTGTTTGGAACATCCCACAGGTGTACAGGCTAATTGGGAACAGGTGGGTACCATGATATTCACAAGCAAGACATTCACAAGCAAAGATGGGGTGAGGTTCACCTCTATGTGAACAAGTGCGGGAGAAAATAGTCGAACAGTTTAAGGACAATGTTCCTCAACGTACAATTGCAAGGAATTTAGGGATTTCATCATCTACGGTCCATAATATCATCAAAAGGTTCAGAGAATCTGGAGAAATCACTGCAAAGTAGAAAAGTGTTCTGTGGTCCGACAAGTCCACATTTCAAATAGTTTTTGGAAATTGTGGACGTCGTGTCCTCCGGGCCAAAGAGGAAAAGAACCAGTTATGGACGCAAAGTTCAAAAGCCAGCATCTGTGATGGTATGGGGCTGTGTTAGTGCCAATGACATGGGTAACTTACACATCTGTGAAGGCACCATTAATGCTGAAAAGTACATATGACAACGGAGACCATGGACTGTTGAACAGTTGAAGCTGTATATCAAGCAAGAATGGGAAATAATTCCACCTACAAAGCTTCAACAATTAGTGTCCTCAGTTCCCAAACGTTTATTGAATGTTGTTAAAAGAAAAGGTGATGCAACACAGTGGTAAACATGACCCTGTCCCAGCTTTTTTTGGAACGTGTTGCAGCCATAAAATTCTATGTTCATGATTATTTGATAAAAACAATGTTTATCAGTTTTAACATTAAATATCAGGTTGAACATGATTTGCAAATCATTGTATTCTGTTTTTATTTATGTTTAACACAACGTCCCAACTTCATTGGAATTGGGGTTGTATTACCTGTTTGGACGCCACTTCATCTCTGTATCTTTACATTACAGTGTTTTACTCGCTTTCAAAACCCATAGAAACTTGACGATAGTACATCACGTGACTTACCAAGGCTTCCACTCCGGTGGAAGAGGGGCAACAATGCCCTCCCTGGCCAGCCACATGAGCTCCGTCTCATTGTCAAGATCAATGCCTATCTGCATTGCATACTCTCTGATATCTGGTAAGATGGGGAAAATAACACATTAAGGAGTGGAAGTTAAAACAAAAGAAGTAAATAATGATATGTAAAACTGTGGACTTGTGAAAAAGTCGGGTATGACAAAAAAAGGCCAATAAATATATTTTGGGGATTTATCTCCAATGTTTCTGCACGATGAAAGCATTCAATTTAGTATACAGGGGCGTGCAGAGACCTTTGGAGGGCAGGTGCTCAAAGTTAAAAGGGTGGCACATGGAACAAGAGTTTGCAACACCTTAGCATAGCATTGCAGGCTATTCACGAAAACAGAACATGAAAAGACACTTACCTTAAGGACACCGGGAATTGCAGTTTGTAGTAAAGGCACCATTTGCTTAGTTGTTAATCGGAATGATAACAAACCCACCTATTTTGTGGTTATATATTAGCATTTTGTGTGCATGTCACAACTATACGATATAATAGTCCCATGTCATGCCTGGAGCTCTTTACATGTTTGTGGCTCTATTCTCTAGAGCTGTTTTTATTTTCAATGAAACAATTGAGAAATTTATTTTAGGAGGTCCAGCTCACATTCTAAATCCACGACATAGCATTGGTTCTCTTCCCTCAATTACTTTGTAAATACATAGATTTTATTTTTTTACAGGGTAAAGTTAGACATTCATTAAGCACCTTCTGCAGGACAGTAGATAAAATATCTCATATCTCAAAAATACATTTATAATACTCCTGATCTGGATTGAATTTACCAAACCATTATCAGAAATGAAAAATGCATTATTGAAAATTGCACAGCTTCAACTGACTTAAAATACAATGAAGTTGAATCTCAACTGGGTGGATAATTAACTGTCCAATGATGGAAAGGAAGTGAAAAGGAATAGAACCACTTTTTAAATATAAATTAAGATTTCAAATCCTCAGACTTTTAGTCAAATTGGACTACTTTCTGATTTCCTTAGTCCTCTGTCAAAGGAAAAAAGGTTATCTTTGTGTTTTAAGCAAGCCATTTATGGACTTTAGCTTTTGGAAAAGTGATTGAAATGACTGCCCATTTTCGGACATGTTTGGAATCAAACATTAACCCAGTCATTCCCAACGAGTGCCCAGTCTGCCCAATTTGAAATTTTGATTAACATATGAGGCTAGGCTCAATAATTTTACAATGTTCCACAAATATGTGCAAAGCAGTGAGTGGCTTTGTTTATTAAATTCAAACAGCTAGCAAGCAAACTAAAATACTGTCGGTAACAATATCTTTCACACACAGTGTATCAAAATGCTAACTTTGATTTGGAAGGTGTGAAATGGAGTCAAGAGGACCACAGAGTCACACAGACATCTCCTTGGGCATCGAGGGCTCGTGCCCGGGCACTGAAAGCCCAAATCCCACATGCTCATATTTACCTTGGTCAGAGGGAATGTAGTTTTCATCAAAGTCCTCTTCAAGGATGAGCTGGTTTCCAATAACCATAGGCGCACTCATGATTGCTGCAGATAGAAATGCAAGTATCAAATGACCGTGGTATATTTTTAATACATTCTTCTTCTTTTCCTTTCGGCTTTTCCCTTTAGGGGTCGCCACAGCGAGTCATCTTTTTCCATGTAAGCCGAGCCCATGCATCTTCCTCTCGAACACGAACTGCCCTCATGTCTTCCCTCACGACATCAATCAACCTTCTCTTTGGTCTTCCTCTAGCTCTCTTGCCTGGCAGCTCCATCCTCATCATCCTTCTACCAATATACTCACTATTTCTCCTCTGGACGTGTCCAAACCATCGAAGTCTGCTCTCTCTAACTTTGTCTCCAAAACATCGAACCTTGGCTGTCTCTATGATGAGCTCATTTCTAATTTTATCCAACCTGGTCACTCCGAGAGCAAACCTCAACATCTTCATTTCCGCCACCGCCAGCTCTGCTTCCTGTTGTCTCATCAGTGCCACTGTCTGTAATCCGTGCATCATGGCTGGCCTCACCACTGTTTTATAAACTTTGCCCTTCATCCGAGCAGAGAGTCTTCTGTCACAGAACACACCTGACACCTTCCTCCACCCGTTCCAACCTGCTTGGACCCGTTTCTTCACTTCCTGACCACACTCAACATTGTTCTGGACGGTTGACCCCAAGTATTTAAAGTCCTCCACCCTTGTTATCTCTTCTCCCTGTAGCCTCACTCTTCCCCCACTACCCCTCTCATTCATGGACATATATTCTGTCTTACTTCGGCTAATCTTCATTCCTCTGCTTTCCAGTGCATGCCTCCATCTTTCTAACTGTTCCTCCACCTGCTCCCTGTTTTCACTGCAGATCACAATGTCATCTGCAAACATCATGGTCCACGGGGATTCCAGTCTAACCTCATCTGTCAGCCTATCCATCACCACAGCAAACAGGAAGGGGCTCAGGGCTGATCCCTGATGCAGTCCCTTCAATTCGTCTGTCACACCTACATCACACCTCACCACTGTTCTGCTGCCCTCGTACATGTCCTGTATTATTCTAACATACTTCTCTGCCACTTCAGACCTCCCCGCATGCAGTACCACAGTTCCTCTCTGGGTACTCTGTCACAGGGTTTCTCTAGATCTACAAAGACACAATGTAGCTCCTTCTGACCTTCTCTGTACTTTTCCATCAACATCCTCAAGGCAAATAACGCATCTGTGGTAGTCTTTCTAGGCATGAAACCATACTGTTGCTCGCACATTTTCACTTCTGTCCTGAGTCTAGCCTCCACTACTCTTTCCCATAACTTCATTGTCTGGCTCATCAACTTTATTCCTCTATAGTTCCCACAGCTCTGCACATCACCCTTGTTCTTAAAAATGGGCACTAGCACACTTTCCCGCCATTCCTCAGGCATCTTCTCAAGCGCTAGAATTCTATTGAACAAGCTGGTCAAAAATTCCACAGCCACCTCTCCTAGATGCTTCCATAACTCCACAGGAATGCCATCAGAACCAACTGCCTTTCCAACTTCCCCCTTACTAATCATTGCCACTTCCTGGTCCACCACACTTGCCTCTTCTACTCTCCCTTCTCTATCATTTTCCTCATTCATCAACTCCTCGAAGTATTCTTTCCATCGAGCTAGCACACTGCTGGCACCAGTCAACATATTTCCATCTCTATCCTTAATCACCCTAACCAGCTGCACACCCTTCCCATCTCTATCGCTCTGTCTGGCCAGCCTGTATAGATCATTTTCTCCTTCTTTAGTGTCCAACCTGGCATACATGTCATCATATGCCTCTTGTTTGACCTTTGCCACCTCTACTTTTGCCCTGTGTCACATCACAATGTATTCCTTTCACATCTCCTCTGTCCTCTCAGTGTCCCACTTCTTCTTAGCTAACCTTTTTCCTTGTATGATTTCCTGTACTGTGAGGTTCCACCACCAAGTCTCCTTCTCTCCTTTTCTGCCAGAGGATACACCAAGTACTCTCCTGTCTGCCTCTCTGATCACCTTGGCTGCAGTGGTCCAGTCTTCTGGAAGCTCCTCCTGTCTACCGAGAACCAGTCTCACCAAGATGCACAACACTCGTCCTGTCTCAGCTTCCACCACATGGTTCTCTGCTCTGCCTTTGTCTTCCTCATCTTCCTCGCCACCACCAGAGTCATCTTACACACCACCATCCTATGCTGTGTAGCCACACTCTCCCCTACAACAACCTTACAGTCGGTAACCTCCTTCAGATTACATCATCTGCACAAAATGTAATCCACCTGCGTACTTCTTCCTCCGCTTTTGTAGGTTACCCCATGTTCCTGTCTCTTCTGGAAAAAAGTGTCCATTACAGCCATTTGCATCCTTTTTGCAAAGTCTACCACCATCTGTCCCTCCGTACTTACCCATCACTACTTCATCACCCCTATTTCCTTCAGCAACATGTTCATTACAATCTGCACCAATCACGACTCTCTCTCTGTCTGGGATGCTCAGAACTACTTCATCTAGCTCCTTCCAGAATTTCCCTTTCACCTCTAGGTGACATCCTACCTGTGCGGCATAGCCACAAATAACCCCGACTCCATTTCTCTTCCCATCTACACCATGGTAACATAATTTAAACCCTGCCCCTAAACTTCTAGCCTTACTGCCTTTCCACGTGGTCTCCTGGACACACAATATATCAACCTTTCTCCTAATCATCATGCCAACCAACTCCTGAGATTTTCCTGTCATAGTCCCAACATATTCACAACATTTAAAGTCCCCACATTTAGTTCTAGGCTCTCTGTTTTCCTCTTCTATTTCTGCCGAAGAACCCGCTTTCCACCTCTTCTTCTTCGACCAACAGTAGCTGAAATTCCAACGGCACCCTGCAGGTTGACGGCGCCGGTGGCAGACGTTGTTAACCCGGGCCACGACCGATCCGGTATGGAATTCTTTGGATGAACTCTCATATTTGTTTATCAAAGTTTTAAACCGGATGCCCTTCCTAACGCAACCCTCTGCATTTATCCGGGCTTGGGACCGGCCTACAGTTTGCACTGGCTGCATTGTATATTTTTAATACATTAAATGTAATATATATATATATATATTCGAGGTCGATATATAAATAAAATAAACAATTACACTTTGATAAAATTCAATGCAAGGATTTCCGCGAATGAAAAGGGTAAAACATCTCAAATACATTGAACTTAGCTAGGCACCGTTTCGCTACAGCTAGGTAGGTAGGTCCAAAAAACATTTGTAAAAAGATAAGGTAAGCCCTTCGCAAAAGAGCTTACCTTCAAACTATCCGACTGCCCTTTGCATCTCCAAATTATGTCACCTCATTACCGTAGGGATGGTTTTCGCTCAGAATGCAAAATGTGAAGCTTATACGAATAGGAACATCTCCAAGGACGCTTCCGTGGTTTCCTGTTGACGGTGAGAAATAGGCTTCTTATTGGCTGGTCCGCGTTTTCTTCTTCTTCTATGCATGTTTAATGGTGTTTGGCAAGAAATATTTACATGCCTTACCACCACCTACCGGTATGGTGTGTGGATCAGGTATGCCTTAGAACATCCAGTATTTCCCGTCAAAATAAAATGAAAAAACATATCTGTATATCATAATAATAATTGTCCTCGTATTCCACGAGCCAGAACTGTTGCCCTTAAGAAACGATATAGGATTATATATAGGACTACATTATATATAGGACTACATTATAACGTGATAAGTTTCACGTTATAATGTAGAAATGCTGGTTTCGCGGAGGACTCAACTCTGACCCTGTGGTCACTCACATTCTTCCAAGGTGGTGTTAAGGACACAGACAGGCATCCTAATTAACCTAAAATGGGAACATTTTAATCTGATTTCAGAAAGAAAGCCCAGAAATGAAATTTCTATTTTTATATAAAAAAATAAAATATAGTATTAAATAGCACATGATTTGACATTGACAAAAGTTGAGAAATTAGCAAGTTACGAGACAATGCCTTTAACATCGACCTCCCCAACATGGCCGCCACGTAGGCACATTGGGTAGCTAGTGCTAGTCTTCATATCTGTGCTTCATACAGTTTGATCTAATGCTGCTTTTGGAGTTCCTGGGAAATCGGATAATCCGCCAAAACTTTCAGAAAGTCTGACAATGATCCATAATTCCATTCTTTGAGCAATACAAAAAATGACTATCAGGCGACAGACATTTTTTGTAAGCCACGATTCCCTTTACTGTTATAACCCCAACACAAAACACCAAATCCCTTTCCAGCCGTCTCCTGGATTTCACTTCCTCATCGTTCAGCACCTCCATCCACCTACCAATCCTCCTTTCAAAATAAATTGAAAGCAAGTTGAACAAACAATTTTCATTAGCTTCTGATTTCAAAACTTATCAATTTGTTGTGTAATAATAATGAGGTGATTAAGTCGACGTTTATAAGGTTTAACAGAACGGCCCTCTGAAGGAAACCATAACTACGATGTGGTTAGCGATTAAAAATTAGTTTGACTCACCTGATGTAGACTTTTCATTCCATAGTAAAACATGGTTGACTGAGTGTAGCTTTAACACCTTTATACTGTAAGCGAGGCAGCACCAACAAATTTTAGTATCACGAACATTTTGAACAAATTGAGGGGGGGAAAAAGTGGTGGAATGGTTGTTATTTTTACATCTTTATTTCAGTATAATGAAATTATATTTGGTAATTTTAGCTGTTTTGAATATCTGGTTGTTTTTTTTTTTTTTTTTTTTTTTTTTTTTTTTTAAAAGTAAAAAGTGACCCAAAGGGTTTTGTTTTAATAATGTGTAAAAACCTCCAAGACACAATGGGAAATGTAGGGAGGAATTTTCAAAACTGCTGTCAGTTACCTGTACTGACTACAACTATTTTGTCATAACAGGAGACTTTAACATTCATGTTGACAACAACATGGGGGGGGGGGATACAAAATAACTCTCTGCTATACTGGACACATTTGAAACTCAACATATAAAGAGTCCAACCCACACTCAAGGTCACATCTCAGTTATGTTCTATTTAGTGGTGCATAATTAAACATCCGTTCTGGTTCTTACTTCTGACTCTAAGTGTACCCTTCATTGATGCAGCCCAATTGTTGTGATTATTATGTAAATGTATACATATATGTACATTAAGCGGCACCGTAGCCACCTGTATGGAGTTTGCATGTTCTCCCCATGCCTGCGTGGGTTTTCTCCGGGTACTCCGGTTTCCTCCCACATCCCAAAAACATGCATGGTAGGTTGATTGAAAACTCTAAATTGCCCATAGGTGTGAATGTGAGTGTGATTGGTTGTTTGTTTATATGTGCCCTGCAATTGGCTGGCGACCAGTTCAGGGTGTACTCTGCCTCCCACCCAAAGATAGCTGAGATAAGCTCCAGCACGCCCACGACCCTATTGAGGATAAGTGCTACAGAAAATGGATTGCATTATTTATACTTTAAAAAACTACCTTTTAGAATAATTTGGCAATTGTTATTTAGGATGTAGCTAATATTTCAGGAGCACAAAAAGTATTTTGGTTGCTGAGCACTTTCCTCATCTTTACATTAATTCAAAAAGACAATGAGACATTTTTAAGTAGTTCTCAATCATGGTCCTTTGTCTGGTATAAATACAATTGTATTGCCAGTTTGTTTCCATGCAGTTGCACACAACATACCATTATGAAACATCATTGGATTGATATTCAGAATGCAGTGTAGAATCAAGAGTTTTACAAGGTATCTATGTGATAACTAAATGAATGTAGCCGGCTGACAGTAGTGACATTTGACAAAGAAAGCTGGAGGCTACTTGAAGTCCCCAGATCAGATAGGATCCTTTGTACACCCCTGCCTGACAACCATGATGTTATTTCCACAAGTGACCAGAGCTTCCAGGTAAGCAGAAAGTCAAAGTTCTACAACGTTTGTGTGTGTGTCGTATGCTCTTCTGGCATTTCCTTGCTGTCATCACCAACTGACTGCTGCTCTGCCAGCATGGCTGTGAGCTTTAGCTCCAACACTGGATCCCTGGACTCTGCTGACACCTGCAAAATAAAAAGCAAAGTAAAACTATGATCATTTGTTCAAACTTGCACTTTCAACCTTCCTCTTATTTGGTTATAAGAATATTTCAATAAATCAATACTTGACTGTCATGTTTGCGATGTACTGTAGTATATTTGACAATGTATAAATCCAGTACAGTAAACCCTCGTTTATCGCAGGGGTTACTTTCCAGAAAACCCCTGCAGTAAATGAAAAACACAATCAATTTATTATATTACTCGATAAATATTTCAGTTTCATATATGCATTTAAATGCCAATTTGTGAAACTGCACTTTGGAGTGAAGTGCATGTATTCTATTTGTCCACTTGAGGTCACCTTCCACACACACACACACCACAAACAATGCCTATTGGGTATGCCCTGCTTATGTGACATGTGACGCCAATGCGCTTTCTTTTTCTGTGAAGAACAAGAGCCCGATTGACCTTCTCTGAGTCATTGCTGCCACATTTACATCAATTAGCCTACAAAGCTAACTGTATTAGAGGGTGGTGAGTAACTGCACTACACTGACCTTTAAAGAAAATTTGCAACAGACTGAATCCACAAAAAATAAAATGTGATATTGCGAGGGATTACTGTATATACATCCATATGCAGTACATATGTATATACTGTATATAGTACATACAGTATATATACACAGGGACTTTACTGTTTATGACGGATTTCTGTTCCTACGGCAGTGATGTACTGTAACCCAAATTTCTAAGCAAGTCGTTGGAACGTGGCGTACTCTATCACTAAGCAATGTCAACACAATGGTAACGCCATTTGTATGAACAACAGCATAAAAATACAGTGCAACCTCACTTCGTGATACTGCTTTGGTTCACAAAGTATGCTTCAGTTTGTGAACAGTCACAGCATCCACACGGAATTCTGAGTTACACTTTCTCTCACACAGCGTAAACATTGTTTGTTCTGTGTCACATGTTTCGGGCATCTTCATTTTTGCTGGAAATTAGCCCTCAGTATGACTCCAAAGATAGTGATAAATGCAAGTGATAGCTACCTTTAGTCAGTGTAATTGTATTACTGTTGGGGAAAAAAAAGTTAAAATAATAGCTAAACGCGAATAGTGTTTGCGTTTTTGATCTAGCAATGCAAGTTTAGTTTGGTCAAATCTACCCTCTGTTGGGGAGCTGCCTCACGGGGAAGCTTCTGCTTGACGTGTTGCAGCATGCTCCCTATTTTTAAGAACAAGGAAACGAACAAACATAAATTGGTTCTGGAACAGATTAATTCAGATTATTTAAAGTGGGAAACAATTTGGTTTGGGAACAGTCTTGGAACAAATTAAGTTCGTGGACCAAGGTAATCAAATGAAAAACAATCAACTGCTCATGACTTGTGCTGCATGATAACGTGACGACTGCAAAGTATTCAGTGCGTTTCACTTTTTCCGCATTTTGTTATGTTACAGCCTAATCCCAAAATGGAATAAATCCATTATTTTTCCTCAAAATTCTACACACAACACCCCATAAAAACAATGTGAAAGTTTTTGGGGGAAATTGTTGCTAATTTAATAAAAAAATAAGACATATGTACATAAGTATTCACAGCCTCTGCTCAAAACCTGATGCACCTTTGACAATAATTACAGCTTCAAGTCTTTTTGAATATGATGCCACAAGCTTGGCAAACCTATCTTTGAGCAGTTTCACCCATTCCTCTTTGCAGCACCTCTCAAGCTCCATCAGGTTGGATGGGGAGTGTCCATGCACAGCCATTTTCAGATCTTTCCAGAGAAGGTAAATAGTAAATGGACTGCACTTATATAGCGCTTTATCTACACTATCACAGTGTCCAAAGCGCGTTATAAATCCTCACATTCACCCATTCACACACCAATAGGCTGACGGAAGATGTTCGATCAGATTCAAGTCTGGGCTCTGGCTGGGCCATTCAAGGACATTTACAGAGTTGTCCTGAAGCCACTCCGTTGTCTTGGCTATGTGTTTAGTGTCGTTGTCCTGTTGGAAGGTAAACCTTTGCCCCAGGCTGAGGTCCGCAGCACTCTGGAGCAGGTTTCATCCAGTATGTCTTTGTACATTGCTGCATTCATCTTTCCCTCAATCCTGACTCGTCTCCCAGTTCCTACCGCTGAAAAACCTCCCCACAGCATGATGCTGGCACCACCATGCTTCACTGTAGGAATGGTATTAGTCAGGTGATCAGCAGTGCCTGGTATTCCCCACCAAAGAGTTCAATCTTTGTCTCATAAGAGCTGAGAATTTTCTCCCTCATAGTCTGAGAGTCCTTCAGGTGTCTTTTAGCAAACTCCAGGCAGGCTGCCATGTGCCTATTACTGGCTTCCAACTGGCCACTCTACCATACAGCCCTGATTGGTGAAGTGCTGCAGAGATGGTTGCCTTTCTGGAAGGTTCTCCTCTCTCCACAGAGGACCACTGGAGCTCAGAGAGTGACCATCGGGTTCTTTGTCACCTCCCTGTCTAAGGCCCTTCCCACCCAATTGCTCAGTTAAGACGGGCACCCAAATATGTTTATGTATTACATACAACCCCAATTCCAATGAAGTTGGGACGTTGCGTTAAACGTTAGGGTTAACTAGCCTGCGTGAATTATTATTATTATTATTTTTTTTTAATATGACTGATGACTGAACAATAATCACCATGCATTTCTTTATGGTTATGTTTTGTTTAATTATAATGCTTTTCTGAAATAATTGACAGTTTAATTTGAATCCCATTGAAATAAAATAAAATGTGTATCGCCTGTTTTCTTTTGAAGAATTGTACACATCTTAAAAATTCTGCCTGGGTAATCAAACATATGAGCACAACTGTGTGTTTTCTCATTTACTAAATACAACTAGGGCTGTGAATTTCAAAATAAGAGCAAGTAAATAAAGTATTATGTGTTCAAATAAAGTGCTTAACTTAATAATTATTTGAAAAAACTAACAAAATACAGATAATACTTCGTTTTGAACATGGGTAGAAGCAAAATCACGCATTGTAAAAATGCATTATACATAGGTAGAAGGGTTTTCCAGAATTTTGAGGTCAACTTTGGGGGTGCGTATTATATATGGGTGGGGATTATACACTGGAAATTACGGTAATTGATAATTAGACTTATTAACCACATCAAATTTTTTATTATGATGAATTTCACATGAGTTTAGTCGATGATAATTGTGCTTTTGAGTCTGAGGAATGGACCTTTCCAAATGATCCAGGAGGAAAAACACCTACCGTTTCTGCTCCTCTCCTTCTCAGTATGATGCCCTCTGCAAGTAAAGCCTTTCCGGTCTCCTCAAACAGAGCAGAATCATCCATCTCGGATTGACTCTTTAACTGTGCATACTTGTCGACAAACCTACAGTAAAATATAAAATATTATGGAAATGTTGTTTCTAAGCCAAGTGTGCCATCAGTACAAAAAACACAAATACAAAACCCAAACATTTATCATCATTTTGCATAAAAGGGAAAAACAAAATACATACCTCTGACAGGTTGAGACAAAGTTTGATTTGGAAAGATCAAAAGGCCGAAGACCCATCCCATATTGGTCATAAAATTTTCTGAAAGCATAGTTAGACATAAATGTTACATAATGCAGTATATTCTACGATCTCTGTAAGTGATCAACTGTCATACACGTAGATGCTATCTAATCACAAGAAATAGTAAAAACTGATATTTACTTACGCTCTAATTTTATCTTCTGCGTAGAAAATTTCAGGCACCGGGTCTGGTTTCTTGACCCTGGATCTTGTAAGGGGTTTTACATAAAGTGGTTGGCGTTTTGGTGGAAAAGCTTCATACACATCATACCAGATTGGTTTCTCCGTTTGCTTTATCACTCCAGAGCGCATTAAATCCCGAACCCTGTTAATCATATTTTCGCACAATTAGTTAGTCATGTTGAATTGCAAACCAATCAAATAAAAAATAAAGCACATACTATATCAGACAAATTAAAACATAGGAATTAACACCACTTGGATAAACAACTTTTGCTGAAGATGTGGCTTTAACAAGATATTTCCTGGACAGTCTTGAGTGAACTTTCTAAATAACAAAAATAAACAAACTTTCCTTTGCAGGGCATAAAGTTTCTTTCCATCAACAAGCCATTCATGATGGAACACTAACAACAAAGATTGTAGCCGATGTAATTATGTTCACTTTCCTCCTGCTGTTGATGCCAAAAGTTATACAAATAAGATGAAGACGTTAAAATATCAACGTCAGACAACTTGTTCCTCCATGCCTTATTTGTTCTACACAACTTCTTGCGACAATCTGAAAGCAGGACAAACTAAGACAGCATTGATACCTCCAGTGGCGAGGCTAGCTCTATTTTATGTGGGCTCAAGCCCACCCAAAATAGGCATCGTCGTGTGAGCGATCATGCAAATAGTTTGACAGTGGGAGGGCCATCGCTGTCTGAGCTAAATGTTCCGGACAGTTGCACAGCGTGGCATTCTCAAGAATCAGTCTTAATGTTTAGTTTTTTTCATTTGCTTTATTTACAGACCACCGCATTGTATTCGTTCCACATGACGTCACGTTACTTCTCCGTGTCTTCTTCTTGACTTCTTGACTTGACTGGGCATGTTTAAGTGCATTGCTGCTACCTAAGGGTTAAGTGATGAACACCTCCAACAGCGCCAAACCCTAAAAAATATATTCAAACAACAAATATGGAAGCCATAATATATTAATGATGACAACTGTAGAGCCATGACTATGTTGCGCATTTGAACAGTATACAGATTTTTTTTTTTTTTTTTAAATCCTATTACATAATACACTGCTGTAACTGTCCCATGGTAATGTTCTTGACAGAATTTTAAAAAATATGGAAATTCAGACAAATTGTTCTGGAAGTGAATTGGTATAGATTGGCAGCTCTGCGGTCATATCCATGAATGCAATTTTACTAATAACTGGCATAATAATTCTTCCGGTGTTTCGGTTTTCGGCCTTGGGTTTCTTAATGTCGTTTTTTGTTTGTTTGTTTCGGTCAAAATATTTAATTTCAGTGAATGACTAATTTTGAGATTACATTTTGAAATACCTGCAGTGAAAAAAATGTTTTCTTTGTGATGTTTATAATTGTTAAATTAACCTTCTGCCTTACAGTCCCTACTTGAAGTATTGGAACAGCAAGGTCAATTCCTTTGTTTTTGTTGTATACTGAAGACATTTGGGTTTCATATCAAAAGATAAATATGAGACAAAAGTTCAGAACTCCAGCTTTTATTTCATGGTATTTACATCTAGATGTGGTATTAAACAACTCAGGACAGAGCACCTTTTGTTTGAAGCCACCCACTTGTCAAATGAGCAAATGTATTGGAACAGACGTTATTAAATTAACTTAAAGTGAATAACATTTAATATTTGGTGGCATAACCCTTAATTGCAATAACTGCATCAAGGCTGCGACCCATTGACTTCACCAGACTGTTGTATTCTTCATTTGAAATGTTTTTCCAGGCCTTTACTGCAGCCTGTTTCAGTTCTTGTTTGTTTCTGGGGGTGGTTTCTCTTTTCAGTCTCCTCTTCAGCAGGTAAAATGCATGCTCTATTGGGTTAAGGTCTGGCGATTGACTTGGCCAGTCTAAGACCTTCCACTTTTTCCCCCAAATGAAGTCCTTTGTTGTGTTGGCAGTGTGTTTTGGGTTATTGTCTTCTTGCATGATGAAGCTTCTCCCGATTACTTTTAATGCATTTTTCTGTAAATTGCCAGACAAAATGGTTTTGGAGACTTCAGAATTCATTCTGCTGCTAGCATCATGAGTTACATCATCAATAAAAGACAAGTGAGCCCGTTCCAGATGCAGATGAGCTTGTGCATTTTGGATCATAAGCAAAACCTTTCTTGGTCTCATCAGTCCATAAAACTTCGTTCTAAAACTTTTGTGGCTCATCGCTGTACTTTTGATCGATTTTCCATCTTCTCTAAGCTTGAAAATTGTTTTCATTTTTCCCATAGACAGCTCTCTGGTCTTCATGTTAGCTTAACAGCAAATGGAGTTTTCACAGGTGAAACCCAAAGCCAAAAACAAGCACTATCTAATGTTTAACCAATCAATCTAAAAGGCAACACCTGAGCAACTACAAACACCAATCATTCACATTTCAATAATTTTGCTCACTTGAAAAGTGGGTGATGATAGATTACCATGCATGTTTTTGGGACGTGGGAGGAAACCGGAGTAGCCGGATAAAACCCACACAGGCACGGGGAGAAATGTAAACTCCACACAGGCGAGGCCGGATTTGAACCAGAGTCCTCAGAACTGTGAGGCGGACGTGCTAACCAGTCGTTCACCATACCGCTTCCATGAAGCTTAATAAATTAAATTTAAATTCAAAACAGCAACAATAATGCTTTGTACCAACCTGTTGTATCTAATGTGTTACTCCTAGATCATCAGTTTACGTTTTAACTATGATTTACCTAAATAACCATTTACCATTTTAATAATATGAGGTGATTAAAGTATTTTTTTATTGGGAATATTTCAATGATTTGTGAATCGTGTTTTACATTTTCAGCAGTCAATATGTTTAAAGGGTGGAACTAAAGTTGACATGGAGTGTTGTTTTTTGGCAAGTATAATTCTGCTACAAAAAAACTTAAAAAACGTGTTGACATACCCAGATTTGCGCCTAAAATCATGTAGTCAGAATGTAATATGTCGTACAACTGGAAATGCAATAAGAGGCTGCCATTGGGCAGCGTCCTTCAAAAGACTGAGCATTGAGTCATAGCTGCGAGACTGGATCATCCTAATTTTGCATTGTGGACGTTTTTGATTAAATTTGTTATATATTTTAACCATACATTCCCGTTTTAAATCGTGTAGCCATCTTATCCAAAGTTGTCGCCGAGTAAAGGTACAGCTATTGTCGCACATCTATGTCGTCATTAAGACGTACGTCGAATATGCACTTCAAACATACAAATTAGCGTGTAAAAATGTCCACAACCTTCAGCATAGATAGTCTATATTATTAACTTTATGAATAAAATGTGGTTATCGCTGTAAACATTTGAACTTTAGAAGGAACGCAGTTGCTTATTCAGTAAAGCTCAAGTGGTTTATAAATACTATAATAGCATCCAAATGCACAGAAACTGTGTTAATAATGGGAACTGCTGAACAGATATTAATGCTCCTTTAAAAGATGTCATTTCAGGCGAACAGAACGCAAACACGAGCCACGCCGCTAACCACTATTAACTCTGGGGCTACAATAAGGTTAAGTAACAAAACAAATAGAGCATTAAAAACACTTTCTTACCGCGAAAACACGGTTCCAACCCTCTCAAGTCTGCTCCCGGCCATTTAGTTGTTTTAGGTGCAGCCTTCTCTTCTCGTTTGAAGGTAAGAACAGCACTTCCGGTAGTACTTGCGACTCTTTCAGAATAAAGTGGTGAGCCCAATTCTGCCAGTTAATGTTGTTTCATTGCACTACTTGATCTGAATGACTTGTGATAGTTGTGTATATTATTCAATGCAACCTTATGGGGGCAAAAGCCAGTGCCAACTGTAGGCCGGTCCCAAGCCCGGATAAAAGCAGAGGGTTGCGTCAGGAAGGGCATCCGGCTTAAAACTTTGCCAAACAAATATGAGCGTTCATCCAAAGAATTCCATACCGGATCAGCCGTGGCCCGGGTTAAGAACGTCCGCCACCGGGGCCGTCAACCTGCAGGGGGCCGGTGGAAATTCAGCTACTGTGGGTCGAAGTCGAAGAGGAAGTGGAAAGCGGGTTCTTCGGCAGAAAGAGAAGAGGAAAGCACAGAGCCGAGAACTGAATGTGGGGACTTTGAATGTTGGGACTATGACAGGAAAATCTCGGGAGTTGGTCGACATAATGATTAGGAGAAAGGTTGATATATTGTGTGTCCAGGAGACCAGGTGGAAAGGCAGTAAGGCTAGAAGTTTAGGGGCAGGGTTTAAATTATTTTACCATGGTGTAGATGGGAAGAGAAATGGAGTTGGTGTTATTTTAAAAGAAGAGTTGGCTAAGAATGTCTTGGAAGTGAAAAGAGTATCAGATCGAGTGATGAGGTTGAAACTTTAAATTGAGGGCGTTGTGTATAATGTGATTAGTGGCTATGCTCAACAAGTAGGATGTGACCTAGAGGTGAAAGAGAAATTCTGGAAGGAGCTAGACGAAGTAGTTCTGAGCATCCCAGACAGAGAGAGAGTCGTGATTGGTGCCGATTGTAATGAACATGTTGGTGAAGGAAATAGGGGTGATGAAGAAGTGATGGGTAAGTACGGCATCCAGAACAGGAACTTGGAGGGACAGATGGTGGTAGACTTTGCAAAAAGGATGCATATGGCTGTAGTGAACAATTATTTTCCAGAAGAGGCGGGAACATAGGGTGACCTACACGAGCGGAGGTAGAAGCACGCAGGTGGATTACATCTTGTGCAGACGATGTAATCTGAAGGAGGTTACCGACTGTAAGGTTGTAGTAGGGAAGGGTGTGGCTAGACAGCATAGGATGGTGGTGTGTAAGATGACTCTGGTGGTGGGGAGGACGATTAGGAAGACAAAGGCAGAGCAGAGAACCATGTGGTGGAAGCTGAGACAGGACGAGTGTTGTGCAGCTTTTCGGGAAGAGGTGAGACAGGCTCTCAGTGGACAGGAGGAGCTTCCAGAAGACTGGACCACTGCAGCCAAGGTGATCAGAGAGGCAGGCGGGAGAGTGCATGGTGTATCTTCTGGCAGGAAAGGCGAGAAAGAGACTTGGTGGTGGAACCTCACAGTACAGGAAATCATACAAGGAAAAAGGTTTGCTAAGAAGAAGTGGGACACTGAGAGGACCGAGGAGAGGCGAAAGGAATACATTGAGATGCGACACAGGGCAAAGGTAGAGGTGGCAAAGGCCAAACAAGAGGCATATGATGACATGTATGGCAGGTTGGACACTAAAGAAGGATAAAGGGATCTATACAGGCTGATCAGACAGTACAGCAGGTTAGGGTGATTAAGGAATGAGATGGAAATATGTTGACTGGTGCCAGTAGTGTGCTAGATAGATGGAAAGAATACATTGAGGAGTTGATGAATGAGGAAAATGAGAGAGAAGGGATAGTAGAAGAGGCAAGTATGGTGGACCAGGAAGTGGCAATGATTAGTAAGGGGGAAGTTAGAAAGGCTTTAAAGAGGATGAAAAATGGAAAGGCAGTTGGTCCTGATAACATTCCTGTGGAGGTATGGAAGCATCTAGGAGAGGTGGCTGTGGAGTTTTTGACCAGCTTGTTCAACATAATTCTAGCATGTAAGAAGATGCCTGAGGAATTGAGGAAAAGTGTGCAGGTGCCCATTTTTAAGAACAAGGGTGATGTGCAGAGCTGTGGGAACTATAGAGGAATAAAGTTGATGAGCCACACAATGAAGTTATGGGAAAGAGTAGTGGAGACTAGACTCAGGACAGAAGTGAATATTTGCGAGCAACAGTATGGTTTCATGCCAATAAAGTGTACCACAGATGGATTATTTGCCTTGAGGATGTTGATGGGAAAGTACAGAGAAGGTCAGAAGGAGCTACATTGTGTCTTTGAGGAAGAGTGAGGCTCCAGGGAGAAGAGATAACAAGGGTGGAGGACTTTAAATACTTGGGGTCAACCGTCCAGAGCAATGGTGAGTGTGGTCAGGGAGTGAAGAAACGGGTCCAAGCTGTCATGTGTGTGTGTGTGTGTGTGTGCGTGTGTGTTCCAGGTTTTGTCTTCCTCTCTCTCGTTGCTCACACACCTGCTCCTGTGAGCATCTTCACCACCTGTGCCTCGTTCATACCTAATTACAGATTGTATTTAACCTCGTGTCTCATTCCCACTCGTTGCCAGTTCGTTGTACCTTGTCGTCACGTTCCAGCATTCCTTGTCACAGACTCACAGTAAGACTTTGACCCTGTTCCGATTATCGACCTTGCCTCTTTGCCTCATGTTCTTGGATACTGTTGCCCTTCTTGGATTGCCTGCCCGTGTACCGACCTATGCCCGTCTATTAAACCTCTCTTTTTGGAAACTGTCCATTTGTTTTGGAGTCTTGCATTTTTGGGTCCTAGCCTCTGTTCCGTTCATGACACAAGCAGGTTGGAACGGGTGGAGGAAGGTGTCAGGTGTGTAATGTGACAGTCTCTGCTAGGATGAAGGGCAAAGTTTATAAAACAGTGGTGAGGCCAGCCATGATGCACGGATTAGAGACAATGGCACTGAAGAGACAACAGGAAGCAGAGCTGCAGGTGGCGGAAATGAAGATGTTGAGGTTCGCTCTCGGAGTGACCAAGTTGGATGAAATGAGAAATGAGCTCATCATACAGACAGCCAAGGTTCGATGTTTTGGAGACAAAGTTAGAGAGAGCAGACTTCGATGGTTTGGACACGTCCAGAGGAGAAATAGTGACTATTTTGGTAGAATGATGATGAGGATGGAGCTGCCAGGCAAGAGAGCTAGAGGAAGACCAAAGAGAAGGTTGATGGATGTCGTGAGGGAAGACATGAGGGCAGTTGGTGCTCGAGAGGAGGATGCAGGAGATAGGCTTACATGGAAAAGGATGACGCCCTGTGGCGACCCCTAAAGGGACAAGCCGAAAGGAAAAGAAGAGTTGTGTATATTATTAATTGCATTTTTGTTTATTTTACATTTTTGATGATGACGTACAATAATCATCATAATATATACAAAATATATACAAAAACTCGGCACCAGGTGGCGAGGAAGCTCCATTGGCTTCCGTGAAGTGAACTCGCACCACTTTTTCTTTTGATATATATTTTTATTTGTTTCGGGTCAGATTTCATCAATTGACAATGTTCTATCAACAAATCTACCAATCTACAGTAGATATGAAATGTCTACACACCCCTGTTCAATTGTGATTTAAAAATGGAACTGAAATAATTTTAAAAACTTGACCACTATTCATGTTTCCGATAACCTGTTCTACTCAATTTAAAACAATCTATCTTTTCAAGGGTAGAAATAAAAATAAACAACTGAGGTATGTGGTTGCAAAAGTGTGCACACGTCTTGCTATGTGGCTATTTTTTAACCACTTTTAATTAATTAACCACTGTTCGACATTCCTGTAAATTAGTGAACAACCTTAAAGTGATTTTACAGTAATTAACTACAGTTTCCACATCATCATGGGATGTTTGGTTGACGTCACACAGAGTTACCTGTTTTTTTACAAAATGCTCAGATACAAATAGAAGGAAAGAGTATGAAGTATACTATACAAAGAACAGTATACAAACAAAACAAACAGCCGAGGTACTTTATACTATATTTGTACACTGAAGTACTTCCCTATATGAATTGTTGTTACACCCTTTTTGTTAGTAGAGTCTCTAATTAAGTGAGTATTGCTCAACATCATTTCAAAAAACAACTGTATTTTGGAGATTTGTGAAGCCATGAGCTCCAGGATACATTGCACCATAAATGTTGCCGTAATAAAGACGTCAATCCTTAATATTCATGAATGATAAGGATTAACATAAGATTAATCATGTGTTTATGTTTCCCGTAGTTCGTTGAATGTGTGTTTTATTTAACTCTCGCGTTACATGTATGTTGCACTATTTTTTTATTTTGTAATTTTTTTATTTCATGAAACCCTGACTGTGGGTTGTGTGCAATAGATTGACGGACGGGTCAGTTCTGCTGTATGCTCAGTGATTTACTAGGAGGTACTTAACCTTAGTGGTGGCCAAGTGAAGCCTCATGAAGCACTGGGGCTTTCCGAGCAATTCTGCTGAAAAAGATTTAAACCTTCAAGGCTTCAGTGATGGTGACAACTGAAGCCATAGCAGTCTCTAAAGAGCACGACTGAAGCACTGGCACTGTTTCCCATGACAGCAATGAAAGTTCAGAAAAATCTGTATGGCCATTCAAGTGTTTTGCCCATTCATATCAAATAATGATTGTATCGTCATTACAAGAAAATATACAAATGCTATCCCCCATACTCTAAAACACATTCCAGATTAACCCAAAGAATAAATGCAAATTATATTCAATGTTAAATGTGGTTAAATGTTGGTTAAGGGTATATTTAAAGCTTTGAGCTTTATTAAAAAACTGTACTAAAATTCCCTAACAGAATTAGAGACCCTTCCTACTTTGCCAATGATCATGGTGTGTGAATTCAGAAACATTGTTTTGTAGCACCTTTGGAAATATATTTAGTGAGAAAAATGGTGACGTTTTAAATACTTATTTCAGCCGCTTTTTGTGTGTGTGTGGTGTTATTAAGGAAAACCTTTAAAGATAATGGTTTGTCATTTGGGGACTTGTATGTCCCCAAATTATTGTTCATAATTCCCTTCTCCTTGTCACAGGCCTCAGTTCCATCTGAAGTAAAAACCCCCAAAGCATGATGCTGCCAGTACCATGCTTCAATGTAGGTATGGTCTTCTTTTAGTGATGGTCTTCTTTTAGTGATGAGCTGTGTTGCTTGTGGCAAATATACCATTATGGTCAAAAAGTTAAGCCTTGGTTTCATTTCATCACGTGGAAAAAATGTGTGCAACCACATCGTCTCAGTTTTTTGTTTTTATATATTTTAATGGTGGGTAAAAAAAAAAAAAAGATATATAAACAGCCGCTGAAATAGGTATTTAACACATCACCATTTTTCTCACTAAATATATTTACTTTTTTTGTGTGTGTGTCCTGTTCCGCTGTTAGGTCAAGCAGAAAGGAGGATATGTATCCCTTTATGCCGAAACAGTTTTACTGACTCACAGTCGACTTTTTAAGATGCCGCTGTAGTTTCTTAGTATTTTAATGGGTATTTATTGAGAATCAGTTGAACAGAACAAAGTTTCTTGAGGAAAGTGAGAAAAGAAGACAACAAAAGACAAAACACAAAGTGTAAACAAGATGAAGAAAGTAAATCATATACCTGGAAAATGACATTAGATATGAGTGTTGTATGGGGCAGTAGTGCTACACCCTGTGAGGGACAGACAGGACAAGGACAGGAGGGGAAGCATGCAGGACAAGGGTCGTGAACCTGGCTGTACAACTGAAGTGTGGTGTGAGTGGCTGTGTAAAGTATACACATCTATCGGACCAGAGTGTGAGTGAGAGGATACCCAAGCAATTCACTTATTCATAATTTCTTTGTCGCAATGAGCGAGTGGCCCCACACCCAGCGAATACGTCCTAGGTGGTATGTCTCTGTGGGCACATGCAAGGGAATTGACAGTCGGGCCCAGGAGTCCACCCAAGAGCAGCCCGGTGGACAGGACACGTCCCACACCGAGGGAACAAGGGCGGTCCACTGGTCCCACTGAGGTGCCCCGAAAACCGGCCACCCGGAGGAGCCGCAAGGACCCAATGCCACCATGAGGCTCGTGAAAACCCCCCCTGTTACTATGACTGCCAGGTCCCCGACTGGCAGGCATTGGCCCTACCCTGTGTATCAGTGACCCCCCCCCCCCCCCCCCCCCAAGTGGTGTGGTTCCTTAAAATCTGGAGTGGCCAGTGAGACGGGGGGGCTGCCAGGCACTGCTGCCTCACAGCCAAAGCCCCAGACCCACTGCCCCCCCCCAGAGATGGGTGTATGTGGTGCATATTTCCAAAGGTGCTCGTGACATGCAATTTTCACCAGATGTTGGGAACAACCATACATACAAAGAAAGTAGAACAAATAAGATCAGAAATTAAGTTGTGTGTCATGAAGTAAAATGACACAGGGGAAAAGCATTGAACACATGAAGAAAGGGAGGTGCAAAAAAGCATGGAAAGCCAAGACAACACCTAAAATCTATCAATAATCAATCAGCAATCCAGCCAATTGTCAATGCAAATGAATATGAGTTGGTTCGGTCCTAATTGATGGCCTACAAAAAGGTCTTATTGCCAAGGCGTGAGTCAAGACACATTTCATTTTGGGGAAGAGCAGAGAGCTGTCTCAAGACCATCGCAAACTAATTGCTGCAAAACATAACGGTGGCATTGGTTACAGGCGCATATCTAAGCTTCTGAATGTTCCAGTGAGCACGGTAGGGGCCATAATATGTAAGTTGAAAGCCAATCATACCACCATAAATTTGCCTCAATCAGTTGCTCCTCGCAAGATTCCTGACAGAGGAGTGCAAAGAATAATCAGAAGGGTTGTCCATGAGCCAAGGACCACCTGTGGAGAGTTTCAAAAAGACCTGGAATTAACAGGTAATGTTGTCACAAGGAAAACAGTGAGTAATGCACTCCGCCGCCATGGTGTCAGGATTCAGGTTGCAAGTTGGACCCAGATGCAGAGAGGACAGGGAGATGAGTTTGTGAATAACGGTTTATTGCAGCTTGGAAGCGAACAAAGGAACTCCGAGAACTAAATCTGGGATTGGCAGGGTTCCAACGAGGCAGGATAGGAGTCCGTGTTGTCGGTGGGCTGCAAGAGGTGCACTGGTTTGCAGGGACCAAGGACAGATGGCAGACTGGGGACAAAGAACAAGAATTAGGTAGAGGTAACTCACTAGGTCTTCATGAAGCAAAAGGATAGGCAAGTTGGATAGGCTACGAACTCGACGTAGAGCGTTGATAGTCTGGCGACGAGTTGGAGTCCCACAGCGTCTTAAGAGCAGTCAGGTGTAATTAGGATCACAAGTTGCAGCTGCTAGACTCCAACATGTCAAGCCTGCAAAGCACTCATGACACACACACACACACACACACACACACGGCCTGGACTCAGGGTATTGAAATAGCAACCCTGACACATGGCCTTTATGCATGGTCTGTATGCAAGACCCCATTGCTGAAAAAAAAATGTGTCAAAGCTCGTTTAAAGTTTGCTGATCAATATTTGGACAAGCCAGTTAACTATTGGGAGAATATAGTCTGGTCTGACGTGAGCAAAATTGAACTCTTTGGATGCCATAATGCACACTATGTTTGGAGGAGACATGCCACTGCACATCACCCTAAAAACACCATACCGAAACTGAAGTTCGGAGGTGGGAACATGATGGTGTGGAGCTGCTTTTCCGCAAATGGTCCTGGTAAACTTCACATTATTGAAGGAAGGATGGATGGGCAAAGGTACCGAGACATTCTTGACAAAAATCTGCTGCCATCTACGAGGATGATGAAAATGAAACGAGGGTGGACATTTCAGATGGATAATGATCCTAAGCATCCTGCCAAGGAAGCTCTCAATTGGTTTCAAAGAAGAAAAAAAACTGCTCGTATGGCCCAGCCAATCACCTGACTTGAATCCAATCGGAAATCTATGGAAAGAACTGAAACTCAAGGTGCATAAAAGAAGCCCACAGAACCTGCAAGATTTGTATACCGCTTGTGTGGAGGAATGGGCCAAAATCACACCAGAGCAATGCATGCGACTAGTTTCTCCATACCAGAGGCATCTTGAACCTGTCATTGCAAACAAAGGCTTTTGTACAAATTATTAAATAAATACCAGTGTTCAATACTTATTTCCTGTGTCATTTCACATTATTACACATAACATAATTTCTGATCTTATTTGTTCTACTTTCTTTGTATGTATGGATTACTTGGGTTGTTCCCAACATCTGGTGAAATGTTCATGTCAATAGCACCTTGGGAAATATATTTAGTGAGAAAAATGGTGACGTCTTAAATACTTATTTCAGCCGCTGTTTGTGTGTGTGTGTGTGTGTGTGTGTGTGTGTAGGGGGCGGCACGGTGACCGACTGGTTAACATACCTGCCTCACGTTTCTGAGGACCTGGGTTCAAATTTGGCCTTGCCTTTGTGTAGTTTGCATGTTCTCCCCATCCCTACATGGGTTTTCTCCGGGTAGGCCGGTTTCCTCCCACATTCCAAAAAACATGCATTAATTGAAGACTCTAAATTGCCCGTAGGTGTGAATGTGAGTACGAATGGTTGTTTGTCTATGTGTGCCCTGCAATAGCCTGGCAACCAGTTCAGGGTGTACCCTACCTCTCGCCCAGAGTCAGCTGGGATAAGCTCCAGCACGACTGCGACCCGAGTGAGGATAAGCAGTACGGAAAATGGATGGATGACTGGATATATATTTTAATGGTGGAAAATGTTTTGAAATGGTTTATTTCACTCTAATTTTTATATCACAAAAACCTGGCATTTGAACAAGGGCCTGTCGACCTTTATTGATCTATCTATCTATCTATCTATCTATCTATCTATCTATCTATCTATCTATCTATCTATCTATCTATCTATCTATCTATCTATCTATCTATCTATCGGTGATGCCAATTCATCATTGCACAACAAGGGTACCCTTAAAAGGCTTAATGAATAGTTGATCAATATCAATTAAATACTTTGTTAATCATTAATAACGAATTTTAATGTTGACTCATATCGGTTTGACAGCAAGATTTGCTCACTGCGTGGCTAGTTCAAGCCACACTTATAGTTAACAAGTGATGATCCTCCAGTCACCATGAGCTTCAACTATTTATACGTATGTTGCAAACGAGTGCATTATTCTGTGTAAGAAATATAATTGATCAGCTACAGACACTAACATAACAAGCTAATTGGTAATAATGAATGCATAAACAATATACCCAGAATAAGGGTACTTTTTCCAAATGAAACAAAACATTGATTGCCCGTATGATACATGCACCTGATTTGAATGCACATTTCTTGATATGGTTATAAATTCTAATACATATATCTAAAGCTACCTAAAGACACCAAGTTCAAAAGTGCCCTCAGTCTGCCGTTAGGATAAAAGGGGACAGGACAGGACATGGTTGAATAGCGACACATGCAGGTTTATTCTCGCTATGTGAAAAGGAGAACGTGAACTTTAAACTCTTATTGTCAGCTGACCAGAAAAAAATGACCTGTGTATGGGGCCCTGGCTCAACTGGATCAGGAACATTACTCGTAGTTCTTAGCACATACTTTCACACATGGGAAGTCACTTACACTACCAGCTAACAGTTATTTTAAGTAATTTCTTGCTCTGCTTTTGATGTATAATTTAACTTTGCTTTAAGGCGGAGCCAAGAATCTGCAGTGTAGAACCACATTACACTGTAATGTGCCAGTGGTTCACTTTTCTGGTTCGGCAACCAAGTGTATTTTAGAGCAGAGAAGCAGCCAGCCAGGCCAGGTTGAGTTTAGGAATGTCAGCACATTACAGGGTGGTGTAGAGAGAGGGACGGAGCCAAACAGAGGAGGGACAAAGAGTAGGAGAGGGAGAGTGAGTCATAAATGCAATAATTACAGTTTAGGTAGAAATAAGCAAAGCACTCTGGTCTCACTGGCTGCCAGCGCAGCTAACAACAGCACAGAATGGAGAGGACCTAAGCAACATTGATCTTTTTGTTTTGTTGATTACACTACAATTCACTGCTCTTGCTTAGGATTTCGTTTTGTTGTTGTTTGTTGTGTCTTTTTAATGAATACAGTCACGGAAACCAATCATTTCTCAAGATGGATTTTCTTCTGGATTCTGGCTGATTAGGATGGATTATTGTCACACTGTTTCCTCCAAGTCTTACTGAATTTTCTTAGCACACTGAGAAATCGTGGATACATTCACCATGTCTGTGGCTGCCCTGTTTCGGGGTAAGTGGGGGGCAAAATCCCAGGAAAGCCCTGACAAGCATCCGACCACTGTGGCCCTACACAGACATGAGGAGGACTATGATGATGATGACGATGATGAATCCAGGGTGGGTTTTAGCAGAGAGCCTATTCGGAGAAACTCTCGCTTTTACCGTTCAATGAGGAAGAAGAGAATGGCTGCCTCTGAAAACTCAGAAAGTAAGAAAACATCTACTCATCTAGTGATTTAGTTTCACTGTGCTGCGATACGAGTTGAATTCATACATAATGGCCACAATGCATTTCAACAATCATCTCATCCAACATTTCTGAAACTGTGTTCTGTGGAACCACCAGTGGTCCCTGAGACACCACAAGTAGTCCATGAGCTACCTAATTTTGTCTTTTTTGTGACAGTGTCACAAATTACAAATACAGTACATGTTTTAAGTAGCATTTTAGCATAATTTACCATTTTGTACGTGCAAATATTTTTGTTGTTGATAGTAAAACAGGAGAACATTCAAATGTGTGGCGAAACGTAACATTTGAGTACCACTGGCAACAAGCAGTTTATGTTTTAGTTCTATCGTCGTCATTGCTACATTTTCTTGAAGTTAGTGAGACATTGTCCATGTCCAAAACTTCCTCTTCACTATCTGTGTCTTGATGGAGAGAACAGCATGTTTTGGCTTGAGTTATGTGAAATGTGCAACATGGTCCTATGTGTTGAAACAATATTAAACAATACAACAGGTCTCATGATGCTATCACCATACATGTGCTGAGTTAATGCCCCGCAATGACAGACTGGAGAGCTTTTAAACATAATGTAGGAATGGAGGTGATGGAATGCACAACAAAGTCAGCTGATGTTGCTTTTTCAGGCTTCTGATCTTTTTTTTTTTTTTTTTTACCCCCGAGCGAGGAATGTTTATTTATTATTTATGTCTGCGTATGTGTGGACATGACCTTAGTAGTTGTCATATTAGTTTTACGTTGGTCAAATGGGCCTTAATCTGTAACAGTTTGAGAAATGTTGAAAAAAACGAAACAAACAAAAAAGTGAAATTCCGTGTCTTTAAATTGAATAGAATGAAGAAATGAACACCCTTCTGTTGGAGAGCAATATACTTGTCACCTCGGCGCTCTTTACTTATGGTTTCAACTTCAGACGCCATATTGTGTAGCTCTGTATGACTGTCAAATTGGCAAATAGATGTAGACGCTACTAAAAGAGGAATAAAGGCTTGCCACGTCTTCTACTGTAGTGCAAATCTGTGTGAGTAAAACCTGAGTAACCTGTTGGGTTAAAATAACACAATTGTCTGAGTAATACCTAAATGTTACGTGTCAACCTCTGACTTCATCAGACAGAGCAAAAATAATTAGGAGTAAATTTTTTAATTCAACTCCCTTTTTATTTACAGATTAACGCTCAACAACTGGCAGGTGAATGATAGAAATGCATAATTTTTACTATGTATAGAAACCATTGTTCTCAGCAGGAATTAACAACCATTTTCATTGAGCCACACCAAAGTGTTTGGGCTTGGACTTTGCGCATAATAAAACAGGCCACCAAGGGAAGGGTTATAGGGTGATAATACATAACGAGACAGGCATGCATTAAAAAGGCAGTAGAAGTCATAAAAGAGACCTGTCAAAATGCGTTGTCAGAGATTTGTTGATAAGGTTGTTGATTTTGCAGCACGTACAGGAAAGTGGAAGCGCTGATAATCAGATCATGTCTCAGTGAGGTCTACTTTCACTTGTTAATAAACTAAAAATACGTGCGCATACTGAACAAATTGTATTTATATTCGGTTCTTTATTGGCATTTGCTGCTTGGGCGACAACAAGATTTTTTTTCCATTGAGATTGAAAAAGTATCCACACTTTTTGAGACTGACATTTTCATACAATTAGAAAATGGTTCTTATTTATTTTTCACTTTATGCAATATGCACTGATGGCACATTACTAACGTGCATATTTTCTCGGCTAATTTTTAGGGAATGTCTCTGTTCTGCTGCTATTAAACACTTTATTGTTTTAGTACAAAAGCGTATGTGGGCCACACTGAAAATAATAATATAATACACAGTAATACAATAACACTGTATATATAGTGCTGTTCTTAGACATTGTATTTATGTTTGTGAGACAAGTTTGTCATTCGCTTGTTAAAATTACGAATCTATTCTCGTTATATTGTGACTTTATTACTGTTGTTGATTTGGCTGTTGTTATGCCCATTGTTCTCTCGTCCCTCACCTGTTCGCTTAACCCCTCTATTCTGTTTTCTCTATTTACCCTCTGTCCCTCTACTCTGTCTCTCCATCTCAACCCAACAGTCCGAGGCAGACAGTTGCCAGACAGAGTCTGTGTTCTTAACGGGAATGTTTCTATGCCTCTCTTGCCAAGGTTTCAAGGGATTTTCTCATATACATATACAGTATATATTATGAGGAGTGTCGTTCTTGACCTGCTCAATCCCCAACCTCATCTCTCGTACTCGGAGGAGCAGCGGCTCGGCTCAGTGCAAAATTCCAGATGATCGAGCTTCTCACCTTATCTCTAAGAGAGAGCCCAGACACCATGCGGAGGAAACTAATTTCGGCTGCTTGTATCCATAACCTTGTTCTTTTGGTCAGAACCCACAGCTGGTGCCCATAGGTGAGGGTAGGAACGTAGATCGACCAGTAAATCGAGAGCTCCACATTTCAACTCAGCTCCTTATTTACGATGGCAGATCAATAGAGTCCGCATTGCTGCAGACGCTGCACCGATTCTCCTGTCAATCTCCTGCTCCATTCTTCCCTCATTTTTGAACAAGACCCCGAGATAGTTGAACTCCTCCACTTGGGGCAGGAGTTCTTCTTTGGCCAGGAGAGGGCACTCCAACTTTTTCTCACCACCTGTGGGAGTGGCCAAGTGGGTTGGGTTCACTGTGCGGTGGGTGGAAGCCAAAGGCTGTGACCTTGATGGTCTGAGCTGCTGCTACAGGGGCTGGCTCTAGGGTCTTGGAACGTCACCTCTCTAGCAGGGAAAGCGCCAGAGCTGGTGTGCGAGGTTGAGAAATTCCAACTACACATAGTCAGGCTCACCTCAACACATAGCTTGCCCTTTGGTACCAGTCTTGAGAGGGATGGGACTCTTCACTTCTGGAGATGCCTCGGGTGAGAGGCTTCTAGCAGGTGTGGGTATAACTATTGCCCCACGTCTTGGTGCCTCTAAATTGGGGTTCAGCCCAGTATAAAATGGTATTGCAACTCTATTCTCGTAATATTACAAAGTTATTTAAAGGTCCCTTATTTTGGCTATTTAGACCTCCATAGAGTGACTATCTAACATGGACTTAGTATAAAAGTGTCACACCTTGGTTTTGTCATACGAGTGTCCAGAAAAGGCCCCTCTGACAGCTACTTCTGTTTGACCCAGTTTTGTATGCGCTTTGTCCATATTTGACTTTCTGCCACCAAATTGTCGCTCCGCCGGGCGCATCTCCAAAGTTTAACTATGACAGAATGCCCACCTAGGCGCAGATCTCTCTGCCTTGCGCTTGCATGAAAATCAGAATCTGCCGGCATTTGCACCCACCGCAGATGTACTGTCTATGGAAATAGAGCCCTAAATGCTTGATATTGGAAGGTACAATCAATGAAAAATCCAAAAGAGTGGAAACATTTCCACGTCCGTCCTGAATCCTGGCTCTACCACCTCGGAAAGGCAGATTCTCGAACAGGCGAGCTAGTGCTGGGCAAATACATGCTCACTCCTGATTCCTCAGAGAGGCCACCGGCAGCTCTTTTAGCCTTGCTCTTGTTGATGGTGATGGCGGCAGTGCATGTTGAAACCCCAGCGGTGGCTGGCCCTCATCTGTGTATATATGTTTCCACTTGTTTTGTCTTGAGAGCTGTCCAATTCCTTCTTTTTAACTTTTGTTCCTACCCGGAGGTAAATAATCCAGGCAAGGAAACAAGGCTGCGGCATGTGCACGGTAAATGATTGACAACATCTCATCCATGCCTTTTGTCTCTACAGTCTGTAATAGGATATTCCTACCCGGATGGTGTGTGTTTTAAAATCATAAGAAAGGCCAGAGAAAGATTATTTTTCAAAAGATCATTTTGATAATTTTCTCAAGCCATACAAGTTTTAACATTTGGCAAAAAATTTTTTTTTTTTAATGTAATTATTATTTATTTATTTTTAAACTGCAAACTCCCCTTAAAGCAATGGCTTTAACGTGCAACGTGCTGGTGGCATAATTGTTCTCCTGATAGTTATGCCATGTAAACAGCTTTATCATTTTATGTGTATGTGTAGAATGTCCTGATTCTTTACATTACTGGAGAAAACATCTGTTCAGACGATATGGTGGAATGATATTCAGGTTGGAGGGTGCAGTGCAATCGCTTAGAGTACTTGGTGACATGCAGCAAGTTCATGCTGACTGACCTCCCACATACACTCCCCTCCAAAAGTATTGGAACAGTGAGGCCAATTCATTTGTTTTTGCAATAGAGTGAAAAAAAATTTGACTCTTAGACATTTCGTAGGGTTTTTACAGTAACTTGTTGCCAGTAAGCTGATTACTGTAAACTTGATTCCAGTACTTACTGACAAGAGTGTCAAATCAATGTTTGTATTCATTATGGTACTGATGGGGTAGACACGGTAAGTGAGAGCTCTTTCGTCCTGCAGAAGAAGCAAGGAGACGCTTATGTTAGCTTCACTTAGCATACAGTAGAGCTGAGTGGGATGTCACTTTATTGCACACAACCCACAGTCAGCGTTTCATGAAAAAAGTGCAACATACAGTGCATGTAACGCAAGAGTTAAATAAGACACACATTCAACGAACTGCGGCTAACATAAACACACATGATCAATGTTACATTAATCATTATTGTTTCATGAACATGAAGGATTATATGAGACAAAATATCAATATTTCATCTTTTATTCCTGGGTACTTACAATATATCTGACATACAGCTTAGAAGGTAGCATTATTTTTAATGAAAGAACACATTTTCAGGTGCACAAAAGTACTTGGACTCTTTAGTAGGTAAAGTGCGCGCTATGTAGCATTTAAGTCTGACTTGGCCAGGCTAAATTCATCCACTTCTTTCCCCCGATCAACTCATTTGTTGTTTATGCATTGTGTTTTGGTTCATTATCTTGTTGCGTGAGGAATCTCCCAATTAGTTTTGTTGCAGCTGTCTTTGAATAAGAAGAGAAAATGTTTTTGTAGACTTCTGAGTTAATTTTGACACTGCTGTTATGTGTTACCAATGAAGATACCATGCAAAACCAAATCATCATATTACCTCCACAGATGAGCTTGTATGTTTGGGATCATGAGAATCCTTCCTGTCCTGAAGCTAGCCTTTCCATTATCTTGATTAAACTTCATCTTCGACTCAGCTGTCCATTACACCATAAAAGTTTAAAACTCAGTGTAGCCAGTCCTAATTTTCTATTGTTTGAATAATCAATCCATTTATGATATAGAGTCCTAACTAGCAGCTAGCTAGCTAGAATGGCTAGCCAGCATCTCAATGAATCCTATTTTATTTAAAATGTTGAATATTGTGCACATATTGCACCTGCTGAAAGACATTCAATTTATTGTTATAGTCAATCCCATTGCAATATAATCACGGTAACACTGAAATGTTCATTGCCTACTGACTCCTTTCTGCCAGCAAAAAAAAAAAAAAAAAAACAGAACTGCCGTTATGTCATATTGTACTTCATTTAAATAAATGTCATTTTTTTCCACTCCTTTCTGAACCATGTCTAACTTTTACCCTTTACGCCAGGTTCTCCTAAGTCTGGAGTGGACAACAACACACCAACAAACTCTTATTCTAATACTGCATCCCATAAATCACCTGAACTGTCTACGGCTGGTCGGTGAGTTGATTTACCTTGGCTATCAAAATCAGCACTCCAAAAAGTACAGCGACAAACCCCCCCCCCCCCCCCCCCAAAAAAAACCTGCATGTTGCGTGTTGAAACACTGCTGGCAGACACACTGAGGGCCATTTGATTGTCATGAAAACAGACCCAGCTCTGGCATTTTCAGTTTACATCGAGCACGATGCTAGAGCTTCGAATTGTGAGTAAAGTTCTCTATCAATTGAGTTTTAAAGGAATATAATCCATTTTCTGTTGGTATATGTAACATTCTAATCAAACAGTAAAAGTTAAATGCTGTTATGTGGTTTACAGTGAGTAATGGGATAACATTTATCCGATAAGTGTAATGGGATTATGTAATCAGAATACCAAAAAAAAGTAACTGTATTGCATTACAGTAACATGAAAAAAAACATGAAATCAGATTACAGGTAGATGTATTAAAAATTGGGATTATTTTGCAGGATTAGAATTTTAATGAGGGGAGAGGCTGGTTGATTGTGAGCCCCAACCTTTTCCAGGCATGTGGATAGGTTTTAAAAACTTTATTTATAAAGCTAGGTAGAACGGTGAACAAGGGGTTCACATGTCTGTCTCACATTTCTGAATCCCGGGTGCTCTGTACGTGTTCCTCCCGCTCCCGCATTCCAAAAACCTGCACATTCAACATTACCAGAACAAAACAAGATCATATTTACAAATATATATACTATGCATATTGAATTTCTTCTGTGATATTTGGTGTTGACGTAATCCAAAAGTAATTGAATGTAATCAATTTACATTACTTTAATATTGTGGTACTTGGATTACGTTACAGACTAAATGTTTTTAACAGGTAACTTTTAATTGTATCAGAATACATTTTTAAAGTGAATGGAATGTCCCAACCCTGGTGGTTTATTATACCTTATGTAACCTTTACTGTATTTGTAAAAACAGCTACAATATTGTAAAGTCACCTTCCTCTTATGACTCACATTTAGTTACATGTCACAAACCTCATGGTACCCTCGAGGCATTTGTATGTGATTTTTATGTTATTTTTTAAATAATTATGCTGCAGTGCAAAATAGAGTACCTCTCTGTGTGACCCATCCATCTATCCATGGATGGATGGATGGATGGATGGATGGATAAATTATGCTGCAGTGCAAAATACAGTACCTCTCTGTGTGACGTCAACCAAAATCCAATGACGCAGTGGAACTTGTAGTTAATTACTGTAAAATCACTTTAAATCATTTTACTGTAAAGTATGTGGTAAATATGCGATTGGCTTGCGACCAGTTCAGGGTGTGCCCCGCCTCTCTCCCGTAGTCAGCCGAGATAGGTGGCAGCACACCCGCGACCCTAATGAGGATAAGCGGTATAGAAAATAGATGGATGGTATGTGGTAAATAACTGTGGAATTTACAGGACTGTGTAACAGTGTACCTGCTTTCACTCTTGTCTTCAGGAACTTTTGGGAGTAATGTGTTACCAACATTACTGACGTTGAAAATCAACTATGACGTTGATTTTCAGTATGAGTTAAAACAAAATAATATATTAATAGATTATAGTATGAGTTAAAAAAAAATATATATTAATAGATTTGTGAATAGTACATGCTCATGTTAGACTAAATTGTACATGCTCATGTTAGACTAAATTGTCCTAGTGTGAATGAGGGGTTTTGGCTGGTGACTAGTCTAAGGTGTACCTCAGCTCTTGCCCATAGTCAGCTTGGATAGGCTCAACTGCGACCCTGATAAAGATAAATGGTGTAGAAAATGAATTAAATTGAATGAAGACATACTGTGCGTGTATGTGTGTGTGTGTAGATATATATATAATATATATTATATATATATAATATATATATATATAATTGAACCCGGGTCCTCAGAACTGTGAGGCTGACGCTCTAACCAGTCGACCACTGTGTGTGTGTGTGTGTGTGTGTGTGTGTGCGTGTGTGCGTGCGTGCGTGTGTATGTATATATATATATATATATATATATCCCCATGCCTGCGTAGGTTTTTCTCCGGGCACTCCGGTTTCCTCCCACTTCCCAAAAACATGCATGAATTGGAAACTCTAAATTGCCCGTAGGTGTGAATGTGTGTGCGAATGATTGTTTGTTTGTATGTGTCCTGCAATTGGCTGGCAACCAGTTCAGGGTGTACCCCTCCTCCTGCCCGATGATAGCTGGGATAGGCTCCAGCACGCCCGCGAACCTAGCGAGGAGAAGCGGCTCAGAAAATGGATGGATGGAGATATATATATATATATATATATATATATATATATATATATATATATATATATATATATATATATATATATATATATATATTGTTTTTGTTTTTTTAAAACTAATTTATGTACAAATTGTTCAACTCCCAAACTTGTATGTGTTCACAACCCATAATCAGTGAGCAATTGTGGTAATACGGGAGGTGAAATCCCAACAAATAGTTGTATATATGGCTAGACTTTTAGCACATCCTTGAAAACAAACCAACAAATGTAAAGATAATGATCACACTTTTCTTTGGAATTTCTCTTCCAAGGAATGGCTTGGATAGTTATTACTCTAAAGTGGCATTAATTTTATGAAATGCAAGTCACTTATTTCACCCTCATTCCAGACCTGTGTTGCCAAGCAATGGTGAGGCCAGCAGCAGATATTTGTACAACAAGGATGCTGTGAATAAGGGAAGAGGGAGTGTGGGAGGAGGGAGCGTGGACATATCTGCTACCCCCAACCACCACAACAGTGCTTTAACAGACGACTCAATCTCATACCGGACTCACAGCATTCAGAGTGGAGACATTAAAAAGCTGTCTGAGCAAACAACCGCAGCCTGCACTGTACGCGACATTGGAAGTACCATGAGTTCGGGAATGGCTAGCCCTGAGGGAGCTGACCGGGATAACTTCAACCACAGGTTTGACCAAATTACACTCGAAACACCGGATATGGACAAATAATTAAAGCCTGTGGGTTTTTGCTATAACTAAATGATCTGAAAACCAGCACACAAGGAACATAAACAAGGAGCAAACATGTATATTTCTGTCCTATGTTCACAGCAATTGAAAATTCAATTTAATAAGCAGTTATATTGTGCTGCTAGGGAGTGAATGCTCATGAAAAGTAGGTAAAATACAAATAACTGTGTACAGTATGTGCTGTGACCTCATTTAAATTAATTTATCCTCTGACACATAGTGAACATATTCTTCCACCTGCTCTCCTGCTTGTCTGAACAAATATCTGTCTGCTCTTCTTTCTTTTCAGGTTGTTGAGCAATGGAGCTTACTCTAAGACATTCAGTCACAGCCTGAACATTGTCAAAAACATTGGTGAGAACACTCATCACAGTGTACAGCGTGTTCTCTGACAGTTATCCCCTCTGCGGCTGCCACAAATTGGACTCTTAGTTGACGTGTTACACTTGTTAAGAGTAGTAATGGTATCAGAGGTGTAACTACTGTCTTATTGGTTAAGGGTCCATTAAACCTTGTCGCTTAAATCCATGTTTCAGGTTGAATAATGCATACATTATTTGAAAATCATTGGAAAATGACAGTGCCTTATTGTTATTTACACATACGTACATCTCTATCCTGTGCATTTTTAAGCTGCATATTTTTTCACGCTTATGTAACTCGCAATCCAGTTTGACGCCCACCAAACCAATCTGCAGTATATGACTGGGAGAGATTATGCAACACACTCCTGTTGTTTGGATTCATCTTACCTTTTGGTATACATGCAGTCTATATGCCCTGAAGAAAATGTCTGTTCTTTTCATTGAACTTTGAACCCACCTTAAAAAATGGTGTGCTTCTCCTACACCTACAACTGAATGCACAACAACAGTGCTTCTCCCCATTAGTACAAATCCATTGTCTTGCACTACTTTATGTTTAGACTCATACTCTGTCTCTCTAAACATCAACAACACTGCACTGCAATTTAATTTAGTATGATATATAAAAAAAATAACATTGCATTTATTAGCCTCTCTGGGTTCTTAACCTGTCTCTTTGGCTGTTTTCACACTTGTAGTTGAGTACTCTGGTCTGGACCAAAGTAAATCAATTAAACAGAGGGTGCACACATTTGGTCCACTTCGCTGAGCTTTCACATTAGCAAGAGGGATGACCCAAGAGCTACAAACAACTTTGTGAAGGGTATGGCTGAAGAGAAAATCATTTAAATTTTACACAATCAATTAGTTGGCGGCACGCTGGTCGACTGGTTAGTGCGTCAGCCTCACAGTTCTGAGGAGTGGGGTTCAATCCCCGGCCTTGCCTGTGTGGAGTTTGCATGTTCTCCCCGTGCCTGCGTGGGTTTTCTCCAGGCACTCCGGTTTCCTCCCACATCCCAAAAACATGCATTAATTGGGGACTCTAAATTGCCCGTAGGTGTGAATGTGAGTGTGGATGGTTGTTTGCTTGTATGTGCCCTGCGATTTGCTGGCAACCAGTTCAGGGTGTACCCCGCCTCCTGCCCGATGATGGCTGGGATAGGCTCCAGCACGCCCGCGACCCTGGTGAGGAGAAGCGGCTCAGAAAATGGATGGATGGACAATCGACTAGTTAATCAGTCAGGAGTTGGACAAGACCCCTTGTTCCCCATAAAATCTCAATTATTCATCTTCCCAATTCCTTTTGGACAGTACAACACTTCCAACTTGGTGAGAACAACGACAGTGATCACGTGACCAAATACTTTTCTTAATATAGAGTGCTTACTTTATGCTAGCCTTTTGAGTGGACTTTACCTTCTTAGTGTACTATACTGTACATCAATCTTAACGACAACATGTATGTATATACTCTACATATTGTGTAGGAGGTGGTACCACTTAAATTCCCTGCCATTGACGGCTGTTGAATTCAAATATCCATGATAACATGGAGGCCTGGCAGTGAATGAGTTAAGTTGTTCTTCTACTGGGTATAATACTTCTTCATATATCCTATAGCATTGACTCTCAAATTATGGTACGGGTACCACCAATGGTATATGGATTCTCCTTATTGGCAAGCGAAAGAATCACTGATTAAATACAAATAGAACTGTCAGCATTTAAAAAATGCTATACAATCAAACATAATAGAATGAAGCTTGTAGCTATGCATACACGCTGTTTAAAAAGATTCTTCGTCATTTTTTGTTTTTCATGTACAGGCAGATGTGCTAACCAGTCTTCCACCATGCTGCCTTTTTAAGTAAATGTTTTTTATTTTCATCACTCTATGGCCCATGCATTCACATTCTGACTGGTAACGATTCAGTTCTTACTCCAACTTCGCACCTTTTGCAAGTACATGGGGTTCTCTTCCCGACATATGACGATATTTCGAGGTTAAAAATGGCACCACGTGTAAGTATACGTCGTCACATGGGGCAAGAAGGCACACTCAGTTTTCGTCGTAGTGTACTGGTTTTCCATCCTTCCATTCATTTTCTAAAGCGCTTATCCTCACTAGGGTCACAGGTATGCTGGAGCCTATCCCAGCTAACTGTGGGCAGGAGGCGGGGTACACCTGGAACTGGTTGCCAGCCAATCTCGGGGCACATACAAATAAACAACCATTCGCACTTACATTCATACCTCCGGGCAATTTACAATCTTCAATTAACCTACCACGCAGGCACGTGAAGAACATGCAAACTCCACACAGGCGAGGCCGGATTTGAACCCGGGTCCTAAGAACTGTGAGGCTGATGTGCTAACCATTCGACCACCGTTCCACTATTTTTCCATTTAGTTGTTTTATATTTATGACCTAAATTCGACGGGCATCGAATAGGACACATCGACGTTTATGGCCCTCGCACAGGGCGACATTTGATCCAGGACCACCTCTGACGAGTGTAGAAAAAGGAGCCTGAGAAAAATAAAATCTCCGCACTAATGCCATGTTTTGTTTTCCAGCCTTCTTGTATCAGGAATACAGAGATACATCGAAGAAGCAGGAGATTGAGCAAAGGCGCCAGCGTGAGAATCGCTTCCCTTCCACCATGTTGGCAGGATCCAATGTCTCATCACCTCCAGCATTACAATTACAGCTGAGAAACAATGCCCGTGCACTGAGCTTGTGGCAGAACCTGGACGTGGTGCAAGCCAGTGGACTACTTACCCAGTTGCCACAAAAAGAAATTATAATGCAAGAGGTGATTAAAAATCCTTTGTAACTGGGATGGGCATTTTAATTGGCACAGTTATCTTCCAAAAAGTTTCTTTTGTTTTACTTTTTTTTTAATACGTGTCGCTTGTTCTTACCATACGCTTGTTCTTTGGTTACAGCACAACATATCCATTTTGAGTAAAGTCCACCAAAACATTTTTTTTTTTTTTTAATATTTTCTGAATATTTATTGTTAGCATAGTGCAAGCAAATGATTGTATTACATACTGTATGGTACGCATATTTACCATTTATAGTTAGTTCAAGATTAGTATGAGTATAAAAGTATTTATATATTTTTCAGTGTGGACCTAATACTATACTTGTTATTTTGATGAATCTGCTTTTATTTCGAGATATACACGTTTTTTAAAGAGCACAAGTAAACAGTTATTACCTCTCCTACTATAAGCTTTTAAGAATTCATTTTTAATACTGTAATTTTAATATTGATTGTGTTATGGCGAGGCCACAATTTTTACTTACTTATTACTTCCTATTTCTGTCCAGGCCATGTTTGAACTTATTACTTCAGAGGCATCTTACTACAAGAGTTTGGAGATTTTAGAAACGCACTTCCTTCGTAACCCTTCTTTAATAAACACTCTCAGCCAATCTGATATGCACTTTCTGTTCTCCAACATCGAAGAAGTTATGAAAGCCAGTGAACGGTAGGGCAAAGTTTTGCTTAACACAAATTACTGGTCATTCCCCCACGATTTAATCCATTACAGCAATCATTAAACTCTTTTTATCTTCTCAGGTTCCTGATGGATCTCGAACACCGAATCGAGAAGTCAATTTTGATTTCGGATGTGTGTGACATTGTTTACAACCATGCTGTTGAGCACTTCAGTGTCTTCATCAATTACGTCATTAACCAGGTGTACCAGGAGAAGAACTACAGGCGAATTTTGTGAGTATTCATTATTATTTGGGATGGTTTTGTTTAAAATACATTTTGTCAATTTGAGGTTTTAAGTTGTGTTGTCTTTGTTGCGTCTTCATACACATTCGATATACCAGCTCGTTGGTGTTAGCGGGATGGCTGCGTTCATCTGGCTTGAATCCAAAATGTTTGCACAATGTCGCGTTGGCGTTAGGCTTTGGAAATAATTCCATTTATGCCGCTCAACTTTCTGTAACTGCAGCTATCGGCTCACCATCAGAAAACTTAGCTTCGTGTACGCGAGTGCCTGCATTTCAAATGCATGCACACATGTGCGCACTTACACACATGAACGGCGTACGCACACACGCACACAGACACGCACACGGGCAATCAGACGGAGGGTCCCCACTCTTCACCATCTCTGATTGGTTTAGAGACCACGATGATGAAACCCATCGTGTGTGTCTGCTTTCAAGTCGTGAACATTTGTTTTTGTCTTCGTCAAATGACTGGGCACCTGTTCGCACCCTGTTTTTTTTTTTTTCCTTATCTTTATTTTTTGTCATACCATTCAGAAATTAGGGCGCACATGCAACCAAAATTAGTCACACTCTTGAGTCCAGTCTCATCAAAAAAAAAAAAAAAAAATCATACGCTGGATTATCCAGCACCATGTCAGAGTACTTTAATCGTACTTAATGCGTCCCTGCTAATTTTTTGTGCTTCTTAGATGCGGGACGCACATCAAACGCGATCCCTCCGCTACCAATATACAACCCCAATTGCAATGAAGTTGGGACGTTGTGTTAAACATAAATAAAAACAGAATATAATGATTTGCAAATCATGTTCAACCTATATTTAATTGAATACACTACAAAGACAATATATTGAATGTTCAAACTGATCAACTTTATTGTTTTTAGCAAATAATCATTAACTTAGAATTTTATGGCTGCAACATGTTCCAAAAAAGCTGGGACAGGTGGAAAAAAGGACTGAGAAAGTTGAGGAATGCTCATCAAACACCTGTTTGGAACATCCCACAGGTGAACAGGCTAATTGGGAACAGGTGGATGCCATGATTGGGTATAAAAGGAGCTTCCCTGAATTGCTCAGTCATTCACAAGCAAAGATGGGGCGAGGTTCTCTTTGTGAACAAGTACTTGAGAAAATAGTCGAACAGTTTAAGAACAATGTTCCTCAATGTACAATTGCAAGGAATTTAGGGATTTCATCATCTACAGTCCATAATATCATCAAAAGGTTCAGAGAATCTGGAGAAATCACTGCATGTAAGCGGCAAGGCCGAAAACCAACATTGAATGCCCGTGACCTTCGATCCCTCAGGCGGCACTGCATCAAAAAACGACATCAATGTGTAAAGGATATCACCACAGGGGCTCAGGAACACTTCAGAAAACCAATGTCAGTAAATACAGTTTGACGCTACATCCGTAAGTGCAACTTGAAAACAACTTGAAAAACAAAAGCCATTTATCAACAACACCCAGAGAGCTCATCGAAGATGGACTGATGCAAAGTGGGAAAGACGAGTCCACATTTCAAATTGTTTTTGGAAATTGTGGACGTCATGTCCTCTGGGCCAAAGAGGAAAAGAACCATCCGGACTGTTATGGACACAAAGTTCCAAAACCAGCATCTGTGATGCTATGGGGCTGTGTTAGTGCCAATGGCATGGGTAACTTACACATTTGTGAAGGCACCATTAATGCTGAAAGGTACATACAGGTTTTGGAGAAACATATGCTGCCATCCAAGCAACGTCTTTTTCATGGACGCCCCTGCTTATTTCAGCAAGACAATGCCAAACCACATTGTGGACGTCTTATAACAGTGTGGCTTCGTAGTAAAAAGGTACTAGACTGGCCTGCCTGCAGTCCAGACCTGTCTCCCATTGAAAATGTGTGGGTTCACCGAACTTTTTGATACAGAGAGCTACTTCTTGGGTACTGGGTACTGATTAATGTAAAGGGCTACCAGTTTGATACTTTTGAAATAACAGATTTGCTCAAATTACCTTAAATTATATCATATTATTAAGAATTAATGATAATGATGAATACAATAATTCTCACACTAATTATCAACTATGATTTAACAAGGTAGGACACATAAAATATAAATATACAACATTTTTTTCGATAAATCTCTGCAGGTTCTTTCATCATTTAGACAGAAACAATAAATGTTGTTTTCAAATATCTGCACTGCAAAAACACTGTTGTCGTGTAAACAGTCAAAGCAACACAATTTTCTTCTTTATTCACAATGGCTTCAGATTTCATCTTCCTCTTAGTTGAATCAATATGAAGCACTTTTATTTCCAACCTATTTCCTTTATTCTTATGAAGAGGAGTGTCAAGTAGTGTATTTCCTTTCAAAGCCAATCGTGGTGATTTACAAAACCAGTGAAAATGTTGAACACACTTGCTAATGCTATTAAATAGATGGTGGTTGCAAACCTTTGACCATTAGGTATATCTACACAGTCTACAGTAAGTATATTCATCAATAAAATAGAGGTTTATGTTTTACATTTATTGAAGCGCTTCACAGTATGTTACATCGTCACCAAAAAGTATATCATTGTCCCTTTTGGTCATCTCAAGGATACCGGTTTATACCCCTGACAATTGAATTTAATAGAGTGGGAATATACTGTACCAGCCCCTTTTTGGCTCTGAAATGTACCCTTAGCTCCAAAAGTAATGCCGGTAGTTGTAAATTGTAATTTGCACTTGAAGGACAGAAATATATATATATATAACTGAACCAACCCTATTCATGACAGTGAGGAGTTGATGTTTGATTTAGTCATGTGATCATAGGTTCTGAGGTAATAACACTGAGATTTGCATAATTCGCGTGTGAGCTACAAAAACAAAATCAGCGAACATGTGAGTACACTAGAAGTCACACTTGTTTTAATGAAAACAGGTTTGTTTATGATAATGACAACTTCGCAGGGCGTGGTTGCCTGTGAATTAAAAGTGTCTATCACTTCCCATCAAACATACACCAGAACACAACAGAACTAGTGAGATGTCCCCACACACTGCACAAGACAGGTAGCACAGATGCACAAAAACACAAGTTCATAATAGTGGATGATGTAAATGACATCAGACGTCATCGATTGTGTAGTGGTTCACATGACTGACTTTCAAGCATCGTGCTTGAGTCGGTTGTCCAGATCAATAATTTATAATGTAGCCCGTCTCTCGCCCTCAGTTGCCTGGGATAGGTTCCAACTTTATTGTGATCCCAGGATAAGCGGAATACAAAAGGGATGGATAGGTAGATGGAGAAGTCAGATTACAATCATAAAAGTGTTAGGAGTTCCACTTTGTTACATAGCACATAGTCAAGTGTGTCAGTGAGATCAGCCTGAGAAGAATGTGATCTGACTGTGGGAAAAAAGGTGACAACACATCTCTGTCTCTTGTACTAAAGCATCTTATTCAGGCAGGCTGACAGTTTTCACTGGGATTGATTCCAGTACAGAATATTCACTGGGCTCATTGTTAATAAGCAAATTGTGAGCTCGTATTCTTGTTTGTTCTGGTGGCTAGTGATACATTTTCCTTTTAGTACTGCAGTGTGGAGAAAGCAAACCTGAATCGCTTGTTAACATACCATCCTCTCTAATGTCTTTAACGCTTCTTAATTGCCCCATCATTTCTCTTTGTTCTGCTTGGCAGGCTGTTTAAATGAGTTTGCCATTGTCCCACAAAGGAAAACTGTCTCTATTGTGAGCAGAGCTTCTTCACTGGGCCTCACCTTTTAAGAGTAATAGGCATCTGTCGCTCTCGCTCTCTCTCAGTCAAAAGTAACCCATCATCATCTTGGTAAAGGCAGATGTTTACACACAGAAATGTGTGAACGTGAGTGGAAAGAACAAAACATCAGACTGTAGCCCTGGCTGAAGGTGTCAGAGCCAAAGTACCATGAGCAGTGGCTATCTGTCTCCCTTTTTTTCTGAACTGGAAAAACTAGGTTTGACAGTGAATGACTGAGATGAAATATTCAGTGGAACTGAGTGTTGTATAGTTTGTTTTGGCATGACTGCAGCGTCATTACAACAGGGAAATTACTCTACTCTTGCATTGTGTGTGCAGGTTGAAATTGACTGCATCAGCATTTGCTAATCATTAAACTATTTTTAGACATCCATTCAGATGGTACAGAGGCAAAACAAAACAAACTCAAGAAATGTTGTACCTTTAGTCTTTAGTTATAAAGACTGAACAGAGAGGTGGAAATAAAAAGAGGGAGTGTTCTGGAAGAGCCGGCTTTTAAAGTCAAAGGCGCACCTATCTTACAGGTGTGTCTGAGCCCACACATTGAAACTGACGATTATACACAAGAGATCACATTGCACATTGCTCTCTTGATACTGTAGATACAGAGAATGATCAACTATGTTTGTTTGAGTATGAGGTGGAGATAGATAGATAGATAGATAGATAGATAGATAGATAGATAGATAGATAGATAGATAGATAGATAGATAGATAGATAGATAGATAGATAGATAGAGATTAACATAGGTAAGTGTAGTTGTAGATGGGGATGGACAATGACGTCTGGTGTTGTTGCTGTGTGCGTCATCCACGGAACAAGTGTCTGTCCCCTAGACGCCTCACATAAAGCAACAGGTGGTTCCACGAGCTAGCTGTAATTGTTAATACTAATTACTGCAGCCATGTCACCACAAAGTGGTACACCCATAATGCTGCACCCTGATATGCTTGCATTTTCCACCATGAGTGTCGCAGATGTTAGATCAGCATACAGTAACAGATAGCTGCACAAGCTGGGTAAAGAGTGTAACATCATGGCAGCAATAACTGTAAGACGTATAACTCGGTCACCGGCTCTTCCGGCTCCTTCCCTTGATAGGTGCTACCGATCAATGCAAACTAGAACTAGCAGACATTCCAACAGGTTCTTCCCTCTGTCATGGTCTGTGTTTTGGTTTGGATTGTGTTTAGTTTTGTTCCATGTTTTCCTGTGTTCCATGTTTGTCGTGTGCTCATTAAGTTGTTGTGTCCACCTGTTCTCGTCTGCTTTGTGTCAACCAATCAGCTCTCTCCAGCCACTCATGTCTTGTCCAGGTGTTCCTCGTTGTCTCGTCTATCTGTTTGTATTTAGTTCCCTGGTTTCTTTCAGTTCCTGTCGGTTCATTGTCGTTGTCACATGTCTCTGCCATGTCATAGTCGTCAGTTGTCTTTATCATTGTGGTATGTTATTGTCAGATGTCATTCTCCCTTTCTATTCCACGTCTTACTCACAGGTCATAGTTTGTTTCCAGTTTTAGATATTCGAGTGTTTCTTTGTTACTTTGATTTGATTGGTATCTGTTGTGGGACTTTGTTTAGTTTTCCCTTTTTGAAGATTAAATATTATTTTGAGACTCCCGCACTCCTGCCTTGCCTCCCTGCTTCCCTGCAATTGGGTCCACCATGTTCTTGCCTTGCGTTACTCGCCCTCTCCTTAACCACGTACGTGACAGAATGAACCGACCAGAACAGGACCCAGCAGGAAGAAGATGGCGTCACCCTGGACACCACCAAACTGCCTCCCACCGTCCTCAGCCTGCCATCCATACCTACCCTCCTCTAGTAAGCCCTATCGTTCAGTCTTTTCTGTCCTTTTCATCGGGTCCCCCCACTTGTCCTAGTTATTCACCATGCCCTACTATTTTACATCCACATGTTTCTTTAGATTCTGATTTTTCTGATTGTGAAGATGGCCCCGATTTAGTTAACCTTCTGTCTGATTCTGAGTCTGACACAGACTTAGATTTTTCTGGTTCCTTCCCTACTTTATCCCGTCCTCGTCAGTTTTTGTCACGTCTCCCCGTTTCCAACCCCAGTGAGTCCAAAACCTTTCCCTCGGACCTTTTCTTGGGCACCCGTTTGGCCATCTACCCGGGACCGCCGCATGGTGGCCAACGGAGGCGCCCAAGTAAAGGTCAAATTTTGCCCCCTCGTTTTTTTCCCTGTTCACAAGTCACTTAATTTTTCACCTGTTCCCACACGTTGTTCCACGGCTCCAATTAAGTCACGTCCAGTCAAACCTGCCACCATGTTCAGTACCAGCCATTTTTCCTAGTTCACCTTCCCGAGACCTTGTGCACTCTTCCGCTCCCGTACCCTCTACTCCCAAACCTCAATGGCGGCAGGCTGAGGAAGCGACTGCAGGCCCCATTCCTGCTCCTCTCCAGCTGCGGCAGGCTCCCGTTCCTGCTCCTCGGCAGCTGCGGCAGGCTCCCGTTCCTGCTCCTCGGCAGCTGCGGCAGGCTCCCGTTCCTGCTCCTCGGCAGCTGCGGCAGGCTCCCGCTCCTGCTCCTCGGCAGCTGCGGCAGGCTCCCGCTCCTGCTCCTCGGCAGCTGCGCCAGGTTCCCGCTCCTGCTCCTCGGCAGCTGCGCCACGTTCCCGCTCCGGCGGCGCTCGTCCAGCGGCCGCCACCCGTCCTTGGTCCGGCGGCGCTCGCCCAGCGGCCGTCACCCGTCCTTGCTCTGGCGGTGCTCGCCCAGCGGCCGTCACCCGTCCTTGCTCTGGCGGCGCTCGCCCAGCGACCGCCACCCAACCCTATTGCCTGGCCCCTGCATTACCATTGGCTTCGGCACCGTGGCCGTCCGCCTGAATGGCCCTGTAAAGACCCTGGTGCTTGGCGTCCTGGACGACCTCCTGAACCGCTCAGCCAAGCACCTCACCCTGGGTGGCCTGGATGGCCACCAGACTGACCTGAGGGGTGGACTCTGTACCCTCCTCCAGGCCCCCTTCCGCCCACCCTGGGTTGGTGACTTTTTGGTTGTTGTTTGGGGAACGTCTGGGATCCGTTCCTTTAGAGGGGGGGTACTGTCATGGTCTGTGTTTTGGTTTGGGTTGTGTTTAGTTTTGTTCCATGTTTTCCTGTGTTCCATGTTTGTCGTGTGCTCATTAAGTTGTTGTGTCCACCTGTTCTCGTCTGCTTTGTGTCAACCAATCAGCTCTCTCCAGCCACTCATGTCTTGTCCAGGTGTTCCTCGTTGTCTCGTCTATCTGTTTGTATTTAGTTCCCTGGTTTCTTTCAGTTCTTGTCGGTTCATTGTCGTTGTCACATGTCTCTGCCATGTCATAGTCGTCAGTTGTCTTTATCATTGTGGTATGTTATTGTCAGGTGTCATTCTCCCTTTCTATTCCACGTCTTACTCACAGGTCATAGTTTGTTTCCAGTTTTAGATATTCGAGTGTTTCTTTGTTACTTTGATTTGATTGGTATCTGTTGTGGGACTTTGTTTAGTTTTCCCTTTTTGAAGATTAAATATTATTTTGAGACTCCCGCACTCCTGCCTTGCCTCCCTGCTTCCCTGCAATTGGGTCCACCATGTTCTTGCCTTGCGTTACTCGCCCTCGCCTTAACCACGTACGTGACACCCTCTTGCCATCAACTTCTTAAACAGCTAACTTACAATTCCATTGCAACATGCTACCAATTTCTTTTGTCTGAGTTTGTTGCCACATTTCTGTCGGACCAATAATATACTACTCGTGCACTCACTGTAGTAGTCTTGCCTTGCTGCACTATTTGCATATCTGTTGTTGACCAATACTGGCCACTCATGCCAGAGTAGCATTTGCCCCATTTGCACACAGACTGAGGAGTATCTGCAACATTTTCACAATCAACATTGTCCCAGATTACCGCACTACTCGTCACTTTAAACTGCATACACTCCTTGAAGTCTCGGCGCCCTTTGCACAATGGTCATTGCACCGGACTATTGCGAGATTAGTCATTCGAACTGCTCTAAGTGCTAGAGGACTCTCTATCTTTTTGCACAATTGTCAAAAAAAATAAAAAATAAAAATAAAAAATTGTACCGGCATTACCAGATAACTAGCAACCCAGATTTGATCAAAGACAAGAAGCAGACAACACGTTTAACAAGCAAAATAAACAGGGACGTTTAATGCCTTTCTGACCAATACTAGTGCAAGTGTTCACTCTTGAGTACTCATGATACTGATACTGACTACTGATACCATCAGTACTTTCAATACTTTAGGGCCCTTGACAGTTGTCAAGTTCCCTTCATGGTTTGCTTACTACTTTGGATGGATGCTGTAAATCTTGTCTCGTCATTTGAGATCTGCTCTTAAATATATGTATTATTCAAACACCCCATCCCGGTATTCTCTGCAGCTGAGTAAACAAACTCCCCCCTCACTATTTGAGGAAATATAGTACAGTACTTTTGTTAATTCACCATAATTCACCACCTTGTGGGACCGTGAATATGTGTGTTTCTTCAGAGAGGGAAACCAGGCATTTCGGGAGACCATGGCAGGATTGGAGAACCATCCATGTGTCAGAGGGCTGTCCTTTACATCATTCCTCATCCTTCCCTTTCAAAGGATCACAAGGCTCAAGTTGCTTGTTCAAGTGAGAATACAAACTTGATTTAACGACACAGTCATAGTTTTGAAGTGTTTCTATCACTCTTCTTCTGTGTTAACTGAATTTTCTCACACAGAATATCCTGAAAAATGTTGACGAACACTCTGAGAGGGAAGCAAATGCAATAAAAGCTCACCAACGACTGGAGCAGGTAAACATTAGCATTAAAATGATGACGGTCTGTTTACAAAGGTATTGAGTTTGAGTGAATGGTTGCTTGATGACATTACCATTACCTTAGATGACCGAACCAACTTCCAAATATCAAGGGAAGGCTCACATTGAATGAATAGCTTCCTGTGTTAATGAAGTTCCATGAAGTCACGGTTGTGACTGTAATGTATTGTACAGTACAGTATATACTCAACGTGCTGTTGAGCACATTACCTAGAATGTGAATTGGCTCTCTGTATGTGTATGTATGGAGCTAACAAAATAGAGTAAATAATAATAATAATAATATCCATCCATCCATTTTCTGTACCGCTTATCCTCACTAGGGTCGCAGGCTGCTGGAGCCTACCCCAGCTATCTTCGGGCAGGAGCCGGGGTACACCCTAAACTGGTCGCCAGACAATCACAGATAATAATAATAATCATAATAATAATAATAATAATAAAGAGTAGACACACATACCGGTAAGCCCCACACAATCCATTCCGTTAACCTGCCACATATTTCTCATTAGAAATGAATGGAAACTACAAAAATCCATTCCAGGCAATTTTTTGACACAATAAAACCTACCAAGTACCATAAGTTTTTTGTTTTAACTTGATAATTGTTATAAGTGCAAAAAAACAATAATTATTGTTAGGAAGGTTTCTTCCAAAATGTAATATTATTCAGCATATTACTCTTTACCAGAAAAAAATAAACTAAAGCTACAAGGAGTAATGTGACACTTTGCCTCACAAAATTGTTTTGTTAAGTACTTAAAATAAATCATATCGCTGCATATCATAACAGCTCCCATATAATGTATTGCCCTAATGTGTCCTCATGGTTGTGAGACATAGCTAGAGGGCTTCAGAACAATGCCATGACATCCTTGTTTATGCATATCATTGCTTTCTGTCTAGGATCCTGCCTTTGACCTTGTAAATAATACATTCCAGTATTGATACAATACAATATATACAGTAATACAGTAATTAACATGGTCTTTAATGGTGCATACATGATATTGCTACGAAACATTGTAGCAATAAAGAAAAGAATAATACGTAAAACGTGTTACACACAGTGATTCTCCTCAGCATTCATTTATAGTCATTAAATTTTGCTGTCAAAGGAAAACATTGACTAATAACAGAATAATATTGATGATTTTTCATTGATCTGTAATAGTAATGTGGGTGTGTGTGTGTGTGTGTGTGTGTGTGTGTGTATGTGTGTGCGCGTGTGCGTGTCTCCTACAGATTGTGAAAGAGTGTAACGAGGGTGTCCGAAAAATGAGTCGTACAGAGGAGCTTATCAGCATTGAAAAGACATTAGAGTTTAAATCCAAGGTAAAAAACTGTACTGTACTTCTACTCTGGCATTTTAACTGCAGAACTGCACATGTTCCATTTGTCTGTGGCACTGATGTGGGAGCATTTATTTGCCATTCATGTATTTTTAACCTCTTATCCAGTTCAGGGTCACGGGTAAACAAAAACGCATGGACTCTTGGTAACATGAAAGACAGTCATGAAATACAGTCAGGCTTATGACAAGAACTTGTTAAGGACGTTACAGGAGGCCATGGACAGACGCAAACTATTTATACGAGGGCCCGATGGTTTACTCGGCCGGTCCATTTAATTGGCCGATATTAGAAAATCTGCCTTTTATTTATTTATTTATTTATTTTACATGTTAACACATAACAACATAAGACAGAGATAACACTCAAACAAACCCTAAAGGACAAAGTATTGTAAAACTGAAGTTTTCTTCTAATTCATATCTTTATTGTTGTAAGCGTTAAGGGAACATCATTATATACAAACCCCAATTCCAATGTGGTTGGGACATTGTGTAAAAACGTAAATACAAACAGAATACAATGATTTGCAAATCTTTTCCAACCTATATTCAATTGAATACACTACAAAGACTGATGACCTTTGTTTTTTTTTTGTTTTTGTTTTTTTTTTTGCAAATATTCCCTCATTTTGAATTTGATGGCTGTAACACATTCCAAAAAGGCCAAGGGCATGTTTACCACTGTGTTACATCACCTTTTCTTTTAACAACACTCAATAAGTGTTTGGAAACTGAGGACACAAATTCTTGAAGCTTTGTAGGTGGAATTCTGTCCCTTTATTGCATGATGTACAACTTCAGTTTCCCAACAGACCGGGGTCTCCATTGTCGTATTTTGCACTTCATAATGCGCCACACATTTTCAGTGGGAGACAGGTCTGGACTGCTGTGAGGGCAGGCCAGTACTCACACTCTTTTACTACGAAACCACGCTGTTGTAAAGTGCAGAATGTGGCTTGGCATTGTTTTGCTGAAATAAGCAGGGGCGTCCCTGAAAAAGGTTGTTGTTGACGTTCCTTGGATGGCAGCATATGTTGCTTCAAAACCTGTGTGTACATTTCAGAATGAATGGTGCCTTCACAGATATGCAAGTTACCCATGCCATGGGCAGTAACACACCCCGATACCATCACAGATGTTTGCTTTTGACTTTGCGCTGATAACAATCCTGATGGTTCTTTTTCTCTTTGTCCCGGAGGACACGACATCCAGGATTTCCAAAAACAATTTGAAATGTGGACTCGGCAGACCATAGCACATTTTTCCACTTTGCATCAGTTTATCTCAGATGAAGTCGGGCCCAGAGAAGCTGGCGGCATTTCTGGGTGTTGTTGATGTATGACTTTCGCTTTGCATGGTAGAGTTTTAACTTTCAATTGTAGATGTAGCGACGAACTGTGTTAATTGACAAGGGTTTTCTGAAGTGTTCCTGAGCCCACATGGCAATGTACTTTACACAATGAGGCAGTGCCACCTGAGGGATCGAAGGTTCATGGGCCTTCCCACTTGCGTGCAGAGATTTCTCAAAATTCTCAGAATCTTTTGATGATATTATGGACTGTTGATGATGAAACCCCTAAGTTCTTTGCAATTCTAAGTTGAGAAACTTTGTTTTTAAACTGTTGGACTATTTGCTCATACAGTTGTTCACAAAGTGATTAACCTTGTCCCAACCTTGCTTGTCAACAACTAAGCCTTTTGGGGAAGATCCATTTATACCCAATTATGAAACTCACCTGTTTCTAATAAACCTGTTCACCTGTGGAATGTTCCAAACAGTTTTTTTTTTTTTTTTAGCATTCCACAATGTTGCCCCTGTCCCAGCTTGGAACGTTGCAGGCATCGAATTCAAAATGAGAGAATATTTGCAATAAACAACGTTCATCAGTTTAAACATTATCTTGTCTCTGTAATGTATTCAATTGAATTCAGGTTGAAAATGATTTGCAAATCATATTTGTTGTTTGTAATTACATTTTACACAACATTCCAACTTCATTGGAATCAGGGTTTGTATTTTTTAAATTATTCGGCAGATTAATTGGTTGTCAGAATTTTATTCTGCCAAGTATCAGAATCAGCCTCAAATACTCCATATATAATTTATACACATGAGAATCGGACACAAGTGGGGACAATTACGATGACGAGAAGATTACCATGACTGCATAATCACGTAATAAATTGGACCCCAAAGCAAACACCGCAAACTGAGCAGATTTCAAAGTATTTATTAAACAAAAGATGCACGCTAAGTGTGAAAATGCAAACAACAAAAAGTGCTGTGACAAAAGGTCGACGTGTGAAACAAAAGTAACAAGAGGAACCAACTAAAAGAGGTGGACAGAGTGCCACAGGAAGAAGTCACTGTACAAGAAGGAAAACAAAACGTCTAACACCTACACAAGGCTCAGAATGAAACAAGAACAGAAAACACAACCTTAAACTACAACTAAACTTACTAAAACATGGAAGACGAAAGGTACAACTGGCAGAAGAACAAGAACACTAGGATACACGAGTATTAAACACATACTGCAGGGAAAACAAAGGAATGGAAAGACTTGCACATCAATATGTTTAAGAAAGTGTTTGGATTGTAATCCACATGTACTGCAGCTGTACCTGACCTCAAAAAGTAGGCGAGATGTTTTTTAGACGGATGCTTCACAAATATCTCACCTCGCTTGTCAAGGGCGCTATCAAAGATTAAAAACTTGACCTCCGTTTCCTCTTTCTGTAGCTTTAGTCTGTCCTGGACATTGTCTTGAGATTCAGGACTTAGGTTTCTCTGCTTTGTGTGCCTCTTTGTCAGACAAAAGGAATTTCTCCCTCTTACCCAAATTCTGTGAGATTGCCTTGAAAGAGGTTTGCTCATAGTGTAAAGCTTTATAACATAGAGATGATTGTCCAAGAGAACATGTCATTTACATCTACAGTATGGAGCAAAGTGATACAGGTCTAGAAATAATAATGCAATGTATTCTCAGTAAATCCTTGGAATACTCCTGCACGCAAACAGTTTCTTTGCTGCATTTACACATGCAAATAAAGCCGCTTCAATGCAAATTGAGTCAGACTGTGAATATGATCACTCTCCAATGGGAGCAAGCTCATCTGAGATGCTGTGACGCAAGCCTGTTTTGTAGAAACGTACTGAATATACGAAATCTTCTTACTTCCCTCGTAGTCTGTGCCCATCATCTCCCACTCCCGCTGGCTGCTCAAGAAGGGTGAGGTGCAGCTCATGGCGGGACCCAAGAGCACCAGGACATTGCGAAGTCGTAAGCTCTACCAACCCGTCGTCTTGTTTCTCTTCAACAACCTGTTGCTGGTTACCAAGCGCAGCTCGAGGTGAGCATCTATTCAATCATTCTCATTTGAAATTTGATCTGTCAGTTTCAGTCTTGAACAAAATGGTAATGTCTTTCTAGTGGGGACAAGTTTCAGGTTCTTGACTCCTGCACACGGGCTATGCTGAGGACTGAAGATCTTGAGGATCAAGGCCAGATGCTGGCCTATGTATTTAATCTTAGATTGCTAGAGAACCAAGAGGACCGTCAAGTCAGCTACATGCTCAAGACCTCAAGCATGTAAGTTTGTGAATCATCTATTGGAAAGTTAAAAAGAATGTTAAGGCTGTAACTACAATCACCTCCTTGCCCATTTCTGATCTAGTCATAAGCATTTTAAGTGGCACATATCCAATACTACTGTTTAATTTCACTGAACTCATAAAAAAGCCCACATCCAAAGATGTTTCAAATCCAGATAAACAAATACAAGTGTCAACACTGCGCAGCACAAATGCAAACAAAACTTAATTATATTAAGAAATACCATTTAGTTGGCCTGCCCTTACTCTTCCCCATCCGTTTAAATGAGTGTAACCTCGGCATTACTATACTGGAAAACTTATTCAATGAAAAATACACACCTGTTGTGCCATATCTAAACTCTATTTTATGGTCTATACCAGAGGTCACTAACTGGGGGACCGCGGTCGGGTCCGGACACAGAAGCAGTCCCATACGGATGCACACTATAGCCAAATAAGAAAGGTTCTGAATTCAAGACATACAGGGCGCTTCTATTTTAACAACATTACAGACTTTACGGTAGTGATGAACCGTACCGACCAATTCCGTGCGAGATCAGCCACCACTTCAGCCAACACAATTTCCATCTCAGGGGTTAATCACTGACTGTGCTCAGACCAGACAAAGATGAGGCAAAACGTAGCAGGGGAGAGAGAAAGAGACAACGTGGAAGTTGAATAAAGGATGGAGAAAGATCAGAAAATGACTGAAAAAGCAAGAGAACATTTTGGAACAAATGGCACTTAAAATAAAACGGCCTGAGTCATTTTTTAAAAGTGCATATATGTGAAACGCCATTGTGAAACAAAACATTAAGGTTTGAACAAACATAACTTCTAAAACGGTTCAGTTGTTAAGATTTGTTAAAGTAAAATATGTAAAATTGTTTGAGACTTCACTGTTGTGTCAGGATGCTAAACAGAAAAGGGGAAACTCACACTTGTTTCTTTATTTTTCTGTTAAGCACTTTATTTTAACACGTTTTTCACTTTTAAGTTACTTGCTCTTATTTTGAAATGTAGCCCTACTTTCATTTATTAAGTGAGAGAACATTACACAGTTATGCTCATAAGTTTGATTACTCTGGGTAGAATTTGTAATGTGTCATTCTTTAAAGAAAACATATATATATATTTATTGTGCCTCGGCAAACATTCGTGTGTCGTCCTGAGAAATAACTGCACAGACTAAAATCACCTCTTTTATGAGTTTGTTCAATCAAACTTTGTCTTATTACAAATATTAAAGAATATTAACTTTAGCTGTTAATCAATGATGGACACTAAAAGGACATTTGTCCACGTATCTCAAGCAGAGTTAATGCTCTTAAATTGAGGAGCAATTGTGCCTAAATTGTAAATTTCATATACTTTAAAATACAGTGGAGCCTCGATAAAACGGACCCCAATATAACGGATATCGGATAAAACGGACTGTCAGGACTGAACAATGTGTCCAAAAATTGTTTCCATTTGTCACTTAAAATGCCGGTGACAAAGTCTGTTAGTACCAGAATTGGCTGCCGTTGTTAAATGGCGCTGTGGCGCAATGCAGAGAATGGGACTGACGTATTTTCGGGTCAAAGATATACAAGACTAGATCATCCCTTGCCTATGTGGCAGCCATGTTGAATGTGGGCTATTAACGTGGCGGCCATGTGACAATGGTTATGTATTGTCTATTGTACATAGAGCAGAGCGAGAGTGGCATGACTGCAGCGGTAACTCTGAGGAGTAAAAAAACAAGTCTTTGGAGTCTGGAACACTATTTTTGGTACAGTAACAGTTTTCTTTTTTGTCAAGCCGTTCACCGTTGGCAACAGATTTGGAACTAGGAAGCACACTAATTCCTCGTGGCTCACAAAAGCGACTCGCCTATGATGAGTACTGTAAGGCAACAGTGCAACCATGACCAAGCACACTGGTCCACTAAGAATTGGAAGCCCCTGCCCCTGTTCCTCACATCAAGGATACGCGAAACTGTGAAGGCCAGATGGGTGTCGATAACGCAGGGGGCGGAGGGGGTACAGTCGGAGGGCTAAGAGCGCAGGTGGAGACAGGCTTGAGCGGTGACACATGGAACGTCGGATGGATCTTGAGAGATTGTGGGAGTTTTAGTTGAACTGACGTGGGATTGATTTTAGTGATCGGGAAGGGACCAATAAAGTGAGGGGTGAGTTTACGGGATTCAGTCTGGAGCAGGAGGTCACGGGAGGAAAGCCAAACCGTATAACCCACTTTCTACTCAGGCGTGGGGGAGCGACGGAGGTCCGCGAGTCATTTATTCCTATCAGCACAGGAATCGCATGCTCCTGTTCCCGAAAACAACAGAGGTTGGAAACTGTAACAGGCCATGAAAGGAGACATATCAGTGGTGGAGCTGGTGATGGAGTTGTGGGCATATTTAAATGGGAGGAATGTGCTCCAGGAGATGGGATTGTGTGCGGCAATGCAGTGAAGAGCCGATTCCAGGCTCTTATTTGCCCGTTCCGTCTGGTATCCAGAAGACAGGCTGGCTGCTGTGCCCAGTGCTTTACAGAACCCATTCCAAACTTGGGAGGAGAACTGAGGACCTCGGTCCTAGACGATGTCAATGGGGATTCCGTGGAGTTTGAAGAAGTGATTGACAAGGAGGTTAGCGGTTTCGAAGGCAGAGGGTAGCTTGTGGAGGGGTATGTAATGGACATATTTGGAGAACTGATCAATAATAGTAAGAATGATAGAGTTACCTTCAGCGGGGTATAAGATGGTAACGAAGTCCAAGGCGATGTGGGACCAAGGGCAGCTCGGGATAGGTAAGGGGCACAGGAGACCAGCTGGGGGCAGTCTTCCCTCAGCCACAGATGGAACAGGCTTGGACGAACTCCCGGGTGTCTTTCACCAGGCTGGGCAACCAGAGGTGTTATTGTACGAATTGGATGGTGCGGGTGATTCCGGGATGACAGATGAGTTTTGAATTGTGGGCCCACTGAAGAACGTCAGAACATGCCGAGTCGGGTACGAACAGCCGGTCTTTGAATCCAGTTGGGTCTCTTGAGCATCTTTACCTATCTGTTCAAACTCCAAGGTGGCTGCCCCAACGAAGCAGGAGAAGGGAGGATGGTTTCCTCTTCTGCAGGGCTGGAGGGGAGTTAGTACATGCGAGAAATGGCGTCAGTCTTGCTGTTGCGGGAGCCAGGGCGGAAAGAGAGGGTGAAGTTAAATCGGTTCAGGAAGAGGGCCCATCCAACTTGTCGGGGGTTAACACGTTTGGCAGAACGGCGTTAGGCAAGGTTTTTTTTGTGACCGGTCCAAATGATAAATGGCGAGTCAGTTCCCTCCAGCCAATGCCTCCACTCCTTCAATGTCCAGATAATGGCCAGCAGCTGTCGGTTACCAACGTCATAGTTCCGTTCGCCAGGGAACAGATGGCGGGGGGGGGGGGGGGAAAAGCACAGGAATGTAGTTTCTGGGAAGGCCCCCGCCCCATTGACCCAGGCGTCAACCTCCACAACGAACTGGAGTCGTGGTGCCTCAGGATGGGGGCACTGGTGAATACGTTAGTTGGTCGGGGGTTCAGAATGCGGTGGAGGTGCTAACGGCGTAGTGCCCGCAAAGGATACCATTCTACGCGCTCTTGCCCCCCTCTCTCATGCTCTTTGCCTCAAGCGGTTGTCCAGGCGGATGGACAATGAGAGCCGGTGTACCACGGGTGAACGTTAATACTCTGGCAGTGGAGTCCTGGATTTGGCAGGCTTGATTACTGGGAAGAGAAAGAGAGGGAAAGAGAGAGGGTGAGAGGGGCGCAAAGCGCCACCCAAGCTCCAACAAATGAACTGCAGGGCACAGCTCATGACACTGTCAGTGCTCAAGAAAAAAAATAACATTGTCTCTCACTCAATTATAAGATGTATAATATATATTTTTTAGGAGAGTAGAATAGAGTTTTTAGAGAGCAATCAGAGTATCTCATAAAACCTTGTCCTTCTAAATTTCACACTTGAGAGAACCTTTTGGGATTGGAGACATGGTACAACGCCTTAAGGTTTAGTACAAATTTGCAATTCCGAAGTAAAGCATGTGCAGCAGTAAGTGAATGTTAAAAGTGTCACCTGACAACAGATATGTGGAATAAAAAATTAAAAAAATGACACATTACGCATTCAATTGTGAAGAAGTTGTTTGATCTCATTAGAAAATAGTTAAGCACATTATTGTGCCTTGATTAAGATTTGAATTTTCAAATATTTGCTTGTATTCTTCAACAGACAAAAATACTTTGTTAGTTGAATGTAAGGCTCAAAAAAGCTGAGTGAACGCACTACAATCTAAGTATAAAAAGGTTAGAAAGTTGAGAACTCACATAAATGTGGAAGTCTGCATTGAAGCTCTTCATGATTCTGAATGGACTTGTTTTGACGACAGGTGGTCTAATAAATTTGTTATCCACTGTATTTTATCCTGCAGTAATTCTCAAAACGGGGTCCCCGGACCACCAGGGATCCACAAGCTGTATCTTGAAGATCCGCAAAAATATTTGCAATAAATCATTATGTCGTATTATTTCAAATAGTGCATACCTATATGTGGCATGATGTTAAAACTAACATAATAAAACAATTAACTTAGCTTTGGCCCAAATAAAATTGGACATCTCCCTCCGCATGAATAGTTGTTTGTTTGTTTTTTAATCAAAAAAGTGATATTATCACAGGAATAAAGTCCTCTATTTTTTTCCAAGAACATAAGGTCTATTTTTTGGGACTACGGTCCTGTTTTTATACAACAAAGGCATCTTTACCACAATAAAAGGCATAATGTTACAAGAATAGAGAATAGAATAGAAGAATAGAATTCTGAAAATCACTTGTTAAATTATGACTTTGTTCCCTGGTTAATCTTTGGCTTTAATAATTTAATAATAATAATTTTAGGACTTAAATTTGATAAATACTACTTTTTTTTCTTGTAAGATAACAACTTTATTTCCCGGTAAACCTCAGACCCCTGAGCCATACAACCTTTGTGGTTCCAGTGCTCGAAAAACATATTTTAAATTAAAGAAAGAAGCACATTGGCTGGATCTGGTAGGACACTGCACACCCTGTGCCTTATGTATGATTGGTACTGTATACGTACTGTATATGTGTTGAAATGAAAACAAAAGTCAAATCTCAACAACCGATAAGTACAGTCATGTTAACATGTGTACAGTACGATATCATACTGTATACATTTACAGCTTTTCATGATTTATTTGAATCGCTCCATAATGTGACAGCTTGAATATTGTTTTTCAAACAAGAATTGGGTCCACAAGTCTGAATTAATTTTGATTTGTCTGTGATCCACACAAAGTCGACATTTTATGATTCACTCTTAAAGTACTGGAAAAGTTAGACCAATTCCTTTATTTGTTGTTGTTGTAGACATTTAGGTTTGACATTCATTAAAAGATGAATATTAGACAAGAGATTTCAGCTGATATTTCTAAGTATTTACATCTTGATCGAATATACAACTAAGACGATACTACCTTTTCAACATGTTAGGTTAGTTGAAGACTTAAAATTGCCTATAGGTGTGAATGCTCCAGGTCACCCGGACAGGTTCCAATAAGTCATTAAATTTCCCAAATTAATATGGCATTCTTGCCCATGGTGAAATCTTCAGACCACCACTACTATAGCTGTAGAGTATTCATGATGAATCTAAGTAACAAGTAAATGTCTCGAGTTGTGACTCGTCACTGAAATCCTGTGGACAGGAGCGATAAGCTTCGATGGATGTGCACGCTGACTCCAAACCCGCGCACTCGTTTTATGTCGACAAGCGCGCACCAATCAGGTGAGATATCAAATTACATAAACAATTAACATGCAAAAATGATGCTATTAACACAACCTATCTATCTGTTGTGATTTTAGACTCTTTGCAGGTGCAATGTATTCAGTCTTACTCCTCTCAGGAGCCAGATGAACTCTCCATTGAGATGGCTGATGTTTTGAATCTCTTGGAGAGGACAGATGATGGTCTGTAGCCTTTATATCACCAAAGCTTTTCAGTGTTACATTTAGTCATCGTGCCTCTTTTTTGGGTTGATTCCAGGCTGGATGATGGGGGAAAGGCTACATGATGGCGAAAGAGGATGGTTCCCAAGTCGACTTGTGGAGGAGATCCAGAGTCAGGAGGTACGGGCTCAGAACCTGAGAGAGGCACTCAAGGTTCATCACGCTCAAGAAGGAGGAGCACTTCAAAGTGGAGCAAGGCTTGGCTCAAGAGGGGGCAGACACATGCCAAAAGTCTGCAACCTCTTCAGTTCGTGGAATGATCCAATAGGAAAGAAGTAAAGCAGAGCGCTTGAAAGCTGCATGTGCAAAAGCATCGAGTCCTTTAGATCTTGAACTATGGGCAGATGACTTTCAAGCTTCACTGTTCTCACTCGCCTCTTTTACACCGAGAAAACGTAAAATTGACGCATCAGAGCCATAATAGAAGAGCTGACATTTATCCACATTTTCTTTTTATGGAGAAACCAGCAAAGGCAGGATATTTCTGCAACTGTGTGCTTTTTCACACAGTGAGAAGGCTCCCTCTAATCAGATAATTCGATGATGTCTGGTGTCATGTTAAAAAATTAGACAATTGATGAGGATAAGCTGTATAGAAAATGGATGGATGGACAAAAGGGCAGTAAAAGTGAATATCAGTTGTCTACTTCACAGCCCTGCAGAATTCCCTTATAAGGCCACCACACCATGTGATGCAGCTGAACCCGACTGGAATGGGCCATCGCAAAAAAATGACAGTTGGCGACTCACACCTGCACATTGAGCAATTTTATCTATTGATGCGCTGTGACAGAAGCTCCACATATAGTATATTGTACTGTATCGCTTGTATTAACCCATAAAATCATTGTGTGATGGTCAAGGTTGCTGCAAAGAGAGGAAGTGGGTGAGAATAAAGCAGAGTGTGGATATTTGCAGAGGCTGTCTTGCCTGACTGTGTCCGACTGTACCCGGTACTCTACGTGCAGAGCTCTCTCTCTCTCTCTCTCTCTCGCTCTATATATATATATATATATATATATATATATATATAAACAAAAGGGAGTTTGGCGTTCCAATTGGACAATATTTCCTGTCCATTAAGTCTGAAGCCTGTTAAATCGTCGTCTGTTAAATCGAGGTTGCACTATACAGTATACTGTATTTGTATGGCTCGGTGGCGTCGTCTAGCTATCTTAAAACCCCGAAATGTATTGTTTGCATGTGTGAAGGCTCATGTGCATTTTGATTGGCTGTTACATCAGCGATGTTGCGACAGCGTGCAACGGCAAATCACTGCAAAACCAGTGGTCCACTGACAGCTAATCATGAAACATTGTTGCCGAACCCAGCACACTGCGCGACAGTTTAGTTGGGTTCGGCTGCATCGCTCGGTATACGCAGGCTTCTGTTATGACTCTGATACTACCTGCAAATGTGGAATATTGCCAAGATTACTTGGTCCCTCCTCATTCCATCTCAGAGCCGTTTATTCACAGAATTGATTTTTTATTTTTAGTTTTTTGTAGACTGTGTAAAAGGGGCTAGTGATTACAGACCAATGAAAACAACTCAAGTAATGTTGCATGGCTCATAAATGTGCAATGAAGGGTTTTGTTTGTTTGTTTTGTGCCCAATGCCCTTAATCTGGTGTGTAATAAATGAAAAATGTGCATTTGATAAGAACTTATTTGTGGGTGGGATGGCCGATAACCCCAAATTTTGTTGTAGTTAATTTATTGTGAAGACACTGTAAGCATCCCTAATACGCATGGGCAGGGTTTAACCATTTGATTGTGTTCATTCATTTCATTATAAAAAGGCATACATAGTAAATGGTATGAAAAGCACCAATGATTTCCACAAGTTTCTGTGTATGACTACTGAAAAGAGTGAATCAAAAAAATGTGTTTTGGATGTATTACTACTCCCTGACTCTAGCTTGACTCGTCCTCCCAAAAAATCTGTCTTGGATTAAAATATAAAAAATTTTAGACCTAAAATATTTTTATCCATCATTTGTATTTGAACCTTCAGAAAAAGACACACACAAATGCAAAGATGATAAATTCAGTTTTATTCAATTTAAGATGTAAATTTGTACAATTTATTGTGTGAAGCAGCATGATTGTAAAGCCTGTATGTTTCTGTACGTGTATATAAATGAAAACATTCAAACTAAAATGAGAACATAATTGTGATTTCATTTTTTAAAATATGTAAATTATTGTTGATAAAAAAGTAAAACAATAATAATCATCAGAATTTTGCTTATTGCGATTTCTAAGAGTGGTGTGTTGCTTTAGACACAAACTAGTATGGATAAAGAAGATAGATAAGGCTGAGGTGATGATGTGCTGACGGTTCCAATGTGCATGATATGTCCATGCTTGCATTTCTTCTTACTAATATTCATCACCATCATTATCATTTTCCTTGACTCCTTCCTTGCTCTGACTGTATCAATAGCAGAAGTTACTGTTTTTCAGTTCGTGGTTTCAGCGTTTTTTTTTTTTTAAATACTTTTTTAAAGGAATAATTACTCTATGAGCCTTTTTAAAATGTTATAGTCGTTTATTAAAAAATGTCAAAAGAAGAAGTATTTCATCTGATTTCATTTAATAGTAAAATGCTGAAAGAAATTTTGTCCCAAAGTCATCAGTATTTCTGAACGTTATTAGTCATATGCAGTGTGTTACTTGCTAACTACAACTTTCGATACGGAGCCAGACGATTGAAATCCAGTGCAGCTCTTTTTTAACTTGCACAGCCTTTTCAGATATTTCGGTTGCAAATGTAGCACACAGCAAATACAAACACAAATCGTGACACGACTCGGCCAATCATATTGGTTATTATTCAGAGTTGGTTTGTGATTGCCGCTTATATTGATTGGTCTTTGGCCCAACCGCAATAGCATCAAAACAAGGCCCGGGGGAAAAAGCACCAAAGAATAAGAACATTCGTAAGAAGAATAAGCATGTCTTTTAGTCTATTACAACAAAAACAAAACAAAAACATGAAAAACATTTTCATGCAAAACAGAATAGACACTTACAATATATAAAAAAACATTTGTTACAAAATCCTCCACTGTAGATCACCTCCCTGTTTTTTAGAGGTGGTGTCTCTCTCCAGTATGGAAGGTAATGGAATTTTAAAAAATTATTATTATTGAAATTTATTAAGACGGCACGGTGGACGACTGGTTAGCACATCTACCTCACAGTTATGAAGACCGGGCTTCAAATCCCGGCCTCGCCTTTGTGGAGTTCGCATGTTTGCGGTTTCCTCCCACATCCCCAAAACAATGCAGGGTAGGTTGATTGGAGACTCTATGTGCCCTGCGATTGGCTGGCGACCGGTTCAGGGTGTACCCCGCCTCTCGCCCGAATATAACTGTGATAGGCTCCAGCACGCCCACGAGCCTAGTGAGGATAAGCGGTACAGAAAATGGATGGATGGATACATTTATTAATAACAGATTCTAAATAAAAGAATTTGTTTATGAGCAATATCATTCCTGGTCATCATTTAAATTGGTGCTTGTCACGTATGTCATACATTCCATTAAGAATTATATTGGACCCTGACACCTGTTTATTAGAAGCAGGGAATGTTTACTGCATAAAAGACATGCCTATGCCTGAACAGTTTGTATCATGTAAAACCAGAGGTGGGTGGAGAAGCCAAATATTGTACTCAAGTAAGAGTACTGTTTCTTTTGAATCATATGACTCAAGTAAAAAGTAAAAAGTAGTCCTCCAAATTACTTTGAGTTTAAGTAAGAAAGTACGTAGTGAAAAAAATACTCAAGTACTGAGGAACTAGTGAGTAACTTCTGATTTTTTTAAAATCACAGTATGAACGTCCCTTTATCTAAAACATAAACACAATTTTATAAATATTTGTAAAATAACAAATTAAGGCAAATTCAGCTCCAAGAAATGGTCTTATACTATATATTATTTCTACTTGTTAAACAGTACAATAATGTAGGCTTACCAAGCAAATTACAAAAACAGGAACAAGGCTGCGGTGAATATAAAATGTCTACACACCCCTGTTCAAATGCCAGGTTTTTGTGTTGTGAAAGAATTTTGACCAAGATAAATCATTTTCAAACTTTTTCCACCATTAATGTGACCTAGAATTTGTACAACTCAACTGATTTATTTTTGGATCTTTTTTAGAGGGAAGCTGAAAATAAAAAACAAATCAACTTGAATGTGATTGACTTGGGCTTGACGTTTATCTTGCTACCTTCTTGGGCAGGTCACCACTGAAAAAGCCATGTTGTTTTAACTGGTCTTTTACCTGGTAAAATAAAGTTCAAATAAAAGAAATCAAAAGTAAAATCTGGTTGCACAAGGATGTAGGCGCCACGGTGTACGACAGGTTAACACATCTGCCTCACAGTTCAAATCCCGGCCCCGCCTGTGTGGAGTTTGCATGTTCTCCCCGTGCCTGCGCGGGTTTTCTCGGGGCACTCCGGTTTCCTCCCACATCCCAAAAACATGCACGGTAGGTGAATTGAAGACACTTAATTGCCCGTCGGTGCGAATGATTGTTTGTTATATGTGCTGTAACGACTCACTTTGATTGGCCCACAAAGGCCAAAAGAAGACTTTGTGTGTGGACATGTGACTTTCTTGTGTCGCTTGATTGGTGAATTTCAGTCAAGCTGTGACTGTGGTAATCACGGTGGATTGGAGCAACGGCACCCAATGCGGAAATCGAAAACGATAGTCTAAAAATCGATCACATGTGCAATTATTGATAAATGGAAGTAGCGAGCGACATGTAGATTATTGTAAAAGTATCATTTTTTAAATCATAAATACTCGAGTAAAAGTAAAAAAGTATGCTTCATTAAAACTACTCTGACAAGTAAAATGTAACCAAAATGTTACTTGAGTAAATGTAACGGCGTAAATGTAGCGCGCTCCTACTGGAAAACATAATAAGTAGTCAGCATACTTGGCTCTGCTAGTTACCTCTCTCAGCCAGTAGTAGGAGCCTTTCACGCTCTAACCATTGTAGTGTAGAGAGGTTAACGTGATTACTTATGACAGTCAGATATATTAGGAACAGCTTTCAGTATGGTGCAGTACAGTTCTACACCAGCGCAGACGACAACCAGAATAAAGAAGATAATGTTGGATTAATATCTCTCTGGCAGTGTCAATGTAATGGATATCATTGTACAAGTACAAGGGCAAGTGGCCATAATGCTGTGGCTGGGCGTTACTGCATCACTATATCAGGACATATTGAGAAAATGATTTCATATACGGAAAGACCTCATCAAGGGCTTAACAGAAAACAATATAAATATGATGCATTATTCTGCACCAGGGGAATGTAAGCGAGCGATGAATGATTCAAAACATTCCATTGCAGTCAGATCATTGTTTATTGTATTTTCAATCTTTTGACGTAATTGTGCAGTCAAGCTAAAAAAACAAAAAAAACAAAAATCCAAACATACAACACAAACAAAAGACTAATTTAAGTAGAAATACAATAACTCTTCATGTCAAATACAATACAAAGCTGCTTTCAGTTTTTTTTGTTGTTCCAAGTGCAACTTTTCATATGCGGTCCAGATGCATTAAGTTTGCTATATTGATCATGATCGTTAGCACCAAACATGATTGCATGTTGTTTCCTGGTATCATAACTCGAGGTTGTGCAGGCACAAATAAAACAAAAGTAAACTCATTAATTTGTGTCTTAAATACTCATTTGTTCGTGCATAAACACAACAGAGACAATTGTTTGAAAATAACGCCGTATTTTGATTCAGATTCGACAGATTTTAGTTCACATACTGTATATAGAATATAAAATTTGAGAACACAACAGTAATAATAATTAATTTACAACTATACAAAAAAAAAAAAACAATCCATCCAGCATAAAGAATTAGGTGATTCCTAAAGTCATTTAGTCAAATGAAAACAAACTTAAACAACGTTGTGTACACTTATATTTTTCCAAGGGAGGCTTGACCTGTATCCCCATTACACTGAGTGGAAACAATCCATGTGCACACCCAGCTTAATGTTCAAAAAATATGTTTATGCGCTGTTGAGGGGCCCTGATTGAACTGCTGATGTGTTTCAAAAAAATACAAAATAAAAGAAGAAGAAGTCTGTTGCGTTGAGGTAATCCAAACTAACAATGAAATACAGTTGACACCTTCAGGATGTATTTTAGCAGCAATGCATATAGTTAAAAAAAAAAAAAAAAAAAAAAAAAAAAAACGTAAGAGGTTCTTTTATGTAATGAGAATGATGGCCTGGTCTAGAATGGAAACAGTACAAACCTTCTGGAAGACAAGCTACCGCTCAGCTTTTATCTTATACCGGAGGACAAGGTAGGTGGCTAACCGCAGAACGATAAAGAAAACACCCAGGACGATGAAATCAACGTAGAGCTTGGCGTCTTCTACGTCCAACAGCTCAAGAACTTCTTTGGGCTGCTGGAAGCGACACGTCTTGCCTGGACACTCCAGCTCCGAACGATTCATCCCGTAGATAGACAGAATCACTCCTTCAAAGCCATACCTGTGGGAGACGTGTATACACGTTGAACGTCTCCTTCTTCTGGGCAAACGCAACACCCAAATAAATGTTACATTTTAATAACAGGGCTTAATCATTCAAAGTACTATAGTAGAATTCAGTTTTTTGTTTTGTTTGTTTTACATACGGGGGAGTTCTTTATTTTTTTTTGACCACACGCAAACATTTCACAGGAAGGCCGGAGACCTGATTCGAACCATCGACCTCAGCACTGTCAGGCTGTCATGCTTAATGCAATATGTATTTTTTGTAATTAATCATGAGTTATCGCTTTAGCTTCGACAGCCCTAATATATATAGGCAGACTGGTATATATACCTGTATACAGCGCCATGAAAAAATATTGGCCCACTTCTCTAATTCTTAGATTTTTGCATAGTTTCCCCCACTTTAATGTGTAAAATCATCAAACAAATGTAAATATCAGACGAAGAGTACCCAAGTGAACTTAAAATGCTGTTATTAAATGGTGATTTCATTTATTAAGGGGGAAAAAAACTTTTAAAACTGAGGAAAAAGTAATTACAAGCAAGAAGTCACTTAAACAGAATCTGTCCTGACAAAATCAAACAAAATATAATAATCTAAAAAAGCTGCAACAAAATGACACAATCCAAAGAAATCCCAGGACAGTCGAGAAATAAAGTAATTGACATCTATCAGTCTTTTTTTTCCTTCAACCAAACCTGCTTTGTTTCCGCCTGAGGTCCGGAGGAAGACCACTCCCCAAAGACCAGCTGATCTGCGTTCGTGAGTCGACACTGCAATCCTTACTATGATGTACAACATCAGTGCCCAATATTTTTGGGGAAATTACTCGATTCGCCCGAAATCCCAACTGCTTTCTCTCGCTCTGACTTAACGCAGTAAACGCTCACGTTTCCAACTTTAGTCCAACACACGATGTTCTATTCCCCTTTTCGTACGCCGATATTCCTTCTTTATACCGTTATTAGTGTTATTTTCTTTGTTTAGTTAGACCCCTTTTGTGTGTTCGCTTTTAGATCCCTTTAGATGTCATTAAATATATCATAAAATTCCACTCTTGGTTGTATTTTGTGTGTGTGTTCTAACTTTAACTAAGCCTCTGTCATCTAGAAGAAACATCATCCTAACCCAAATGTATATATATATATCCATCCTTCCATCCATTGTCTGTACCACTTTATCCTCACAAGGGTCGAGGGCGTGCTGGGGCCTATCCCTAGCCAATCGCAGGGCACATAGAAACAAACAACCAGTCGCACTCACATTCACGTCTACGGGCAATTTAGAGTCTTCAATTAACCTACCACGCATGTTTTTGGGATGTGGGAGCAAACCAGAGTACCCGGAGAAAACCCACGCAGGCACGGGGAGAACATGCAAACTTCCACACAGTCGGGTCCGGGATTTGAACCCCGGTTCTCAGAACTGTGAGGCAGAAGTGCTAACCAGTCAATCTGTGCTTCGATTGACTATAAAGATGGATTAAATCTTCATGAACTGCTTTCACCTCATCCTCGATGTGGGTGATGATCGCCGCATAGACATTGCTTCAGTTTGGTTCAATTTTCCCAATTGGGTTCAATATGGGGATGACTGCAGACTTGGCAACTGGCCAGAAGACCATCATTGAAATCCTCCATAGGATGGGTCAGTCACAAAAGTTTATAGCTAAGGAGGCTGGCTGTTCACAGAGTGCTGTGTCCAAGTATAGCAATAGAAAGTCTAGTGGAAGGACAAAATGTGGCAGGAGTAGATGCACCAGCAAAAGAGATGACAGTGGGCTTCAGCAGATTATCAGAGTGGAATGAGGCGGGAGTTACAGCTTCAAAAACCACCACATTCAGACGCATCCAGGAGATGGGCTACAACTGGCGGGTTCCTCGGGTCAAGCCACTTCTAAGCCTGAGCCAATGTAGGAAGCGTCTCAACTGGGCCAAGGAGAAGAAGGACCGGACTGTTGGCCAGTAGTCCATGGTCCTCTTTTCCTATGAAAGTAAAGTCTGCCTTTCATTCGGGAATCAAGGTCCAAGGGTTTGGAGGAAGACGGGTGAAGAACAGAACCCAAGCTGATTAGGTCCAGTGTGAAATATCCACAGTCAGTCATGATTTGGGGTGCAATTTCCAGTGCAGGTGTCGGTAAACTCTGCTTTCTTAAATCCAAGGTCACCGCAACAGTCTACCAGAATGTTTTAGAGGACTTCATGATTCCTTCTGCTGAGGATCTGTATGGAGATGCAGATTTTATCTTCCAGCAGGACCTGGCCCCTGCCCATACCGCCAGAAGCACCAAAGCCTGGTTCGATGCCCATGTCATCACAGTGGTTGACTGGCCAGCCAACTCCCCGGATCTAAACCCCATTGAGAATCTATGGGGATTCATCAAGAGGAAAATGAGGGGCACCAGACCCCGAAACAAAGAAGAACTGACAGCAAGCATCAAGGAAATCTGGGCTTCCATAACTCGCAGGCAATGCCACTGCACATCGAGGCAGTGATTAAAGCAAAGGGATTCCCAACCAAGATTAACATATCGTTTTGAAAGTACCATATTTTGATTGATTTAATGTGACCCTAATATGTTTCTTTTTCTTTTTTCGACAAACATTGATAAGTAAATGATTTCTTCGCAGTATTCAAATTTTTTGAATTTTTGATTTCGTGGGTTTTATCAGCTGGAAGCCCAAATTATGTAACAATAAACAAATAAATACTTGAATTGTTGCACTGAATCTATAATCAATGAAAGTTTAACTTTTTGAATAGAATTATGGAAGGAAATAAACTTTTCCATAATATTCAAATGTTTTGGAAAGGGTTTGTAAAGCTACATATTGAAGTCACTAAAAAGGAAAAAATGAATAAAAACAAATTAAAAGAAAAAGAACGTTGATCATTCGCAGATGCTAACGTCACAGCCGCTCAAAGTACTTGACCACACGTATCTGACAGCCACGCGTACACTGCCGCTTCCACGGCAATGTGCGAGAATTCAATGTCCATCCACTCTGAGAAAAGGGTTTTCAAAGCACAAGCTCACAATGCTTCATACAATCAAAGACCCAGTGGGTTTAGCTGGCAAGAAAGAGAGACGGAAAAAAAAACAAATGGAAGGACACCGTCGCATGTAGAAAATTCTCAACTCTTCTAAAGCTCAGCCATTACCTTACAACGCCTAGCATGACATACCTTTTTTTTTTTTTTTTTTTTTTATCACTTCATGCTGAATGTGTGTGTGTACATGTGTTATGTCAGTGTGTGTCTGTGAGTGAGAGAAGACACACTGGCATTTTCAGGCAATGTGAGTGCATGTTTTGGCACAAGAGATTGATTGCTGTCTGAGTTGTTGACAGAAAAGTAACATTACCAAACATTTATTAAGAGGCAGATTGTGCCGCCCACCCAGATGTGTTCTGATGCCGACACTGCACACACCTGACATATGACACATAGGAGCTCCACTGCAGGTACTTCGGAATTGTGTCGAAGTTCACAAAAAATCCAGAGAAAAGCAACACTGGGATGGCTGTGACTGGTCCAACAAATGTGGCCACCTGTGTGCAGATACACAGAAATAGTTATACACACAAGGTGAAATGTTTTGTTCCTTTTTATTTATTTATTTGACAAGTGGAATACCTGCAGTGAGGTGGAGGCGGCGCCAACAAGCAGGCCGAGTGATTGGGCTACTAGAGAAGTGCAAATGGACAGAGCGATGAAGAGGAGGTAGCGGCTGACCTCGGGAGGTTGCTCTGTCATCCAGTACACGATGCTGCAGTACATGATGGGGCAGATCACCTGAAAGAACATTGTGATGATTAGAATATTGCTAGCTTCTTTCCCATCTGACAATAGTACATATAGTATTGTTGATCCAGTCACCACGTGCAATGCTGCTGCCTATAATTACTAAACATTATATTATTTTATCATACAAAGTTGTCAAATCAAGTCTCGTGCGGTGTGCGGGGTTGGCCATTTGTATGCTGCCGCTCAAATTACATCATTGCGCGTCATTTGGAACTTTGAAACATCACAACTTAAACCGAGGATCCCATGCACAGTATATAGAATTTATTATTGATGTGCTGTACATAGAGTCAATCTCATTGGCTGGTGCTGTAAATATCCATCCATTTTCAATACTGCTTGTCCGAATTGGACCGTAGGTGAGCTGGAGTGCACTTATATAGCACTTTATCTACACCATCACAGTGCCCAAAGCGCTTCACCCACTCACACACACACCAATGGGCGCTTGCTGCCATGCAAGGGACTGCCAGGCCCACTGGGACGAAATTAGGTTTCAGTGTCTCGCCCAAGGACACTTCGACATGCGGACAGTCGTAGCCGGGATTCGAACCCTTCAGTCACTCGACAACCTGCTCTACCTACTGAGCCACAGCCGCCCGTGGTAGTGTAATACAGTACTGTAGTAATGTGCACTGAAGAAGGGTGGGATTTCCTCACCACGGTACATGAGAGTTGAAATATTAGCCATACTGTAGCTGTCAATATGATCCAGTGTATTTCTACACCACTGTAAACTACACTTAAGCAAAATTTCACGCAATATATGTCATTTGATTGCCAAAATTATCATCACCTTTTGGCCTTTTGTTAAATATCTGAGTGGAAACCAATCAATTAATCAATGGGGAAATTATTATTGGATAGGCCTACAGATTCTTTCGTTGAATGACTGACTGTATGCCCCATGGGAGACATTGTGGTTACCTACCACCAGCCATTTGTCGTATACTTGTACTATTGTACTACTACTTTGTACTTTACTTGTAGTATAGCATTTGTACTGTATATTGTATCTGTCCATTCGATGAAATGTATTAAATTGAGAGGCCTAATATAAAAGTACAGTGAATACAACAAAATGCTTTTGAGATCCTTTTATGTTGTTTATGGCACATGAAAACTTTAAGAGTGTGCACATCTACAGAACAAGCACACTCCTGTAAGGACTTGGGGACCTTTTAAAATTATGATGATTGTTGGACTTGCCTTTCACTGATTAAGGTGTCTTTTGCTTGATCCAATGTATTCATTTGAAAAGACCAAATTAAACATGATCTTTCAATGGAAACAATGTACCAGACGTGCCGGTCGGTCAGTCATCAAAAGGAAATCAATTAGGAAATACAGCATTTAAAGCAATGCAGTTTGCATTCGGGTCGTTCTAAATAGTATGATGTACAAGAATATCCATACAAAAAGAACTGGTAAGGTCTCCAATTGTGCTTATTAAGCAATCTGCACAATTATATGATTGCTGTTTGAAAAACACTAACATACACGAGGCGCCCGTGTGCTCTATTGTGTTCACCAAAAACATATTTCATTGAAAAAGGATGCATGCTGCTGAGTAATGTGGACATATGATTCTGATTAATCTAATACTCCACCACCAACCCACTTGGAATGGAATATCAGCCATGGTCTTGGCCAGATAATAGGCTTTCAGGCTGTACCAGTAGTTCAGATGCTCTCTCAGAAACACTGACATCTCCAGAGGAACTGAAATGGAAGAAACGTGTATACTGATTGACACGATCCCGAACATGCGGAAGTTACAGCTCTCTGGTCTTTTTCATACTCACAGGTTAAGACAGTTGGCATGAGCGCTCCAAACATGAGGAAAAGCATTGAGAAGAAGAGAAATCCAGTGTTGTTAAACACCTTGCTGGCATCATTACCAATGTTCAGATACAGCAAGCCTATCAACACACCTATGGCAATGTGGGACATCAGTCTGAGGTGGGTCAAAACCTGAAATCACAGGAAAGCCAGTATCATTCATTATCGTGTGTCTATATTGTGTTATTTATACTCTGTTTTAAGCATTTGTATGGCATTGTAATTCGTTACCTGGTCTCGACAAATAGTTATGAAGGTTCTCTTGAAGAGGATGCAGAACTGTGTCAGTGTGCTTGTGGCAAAAGTATGTCTCGCTATGTGTCCAGTATCCTGAGCAAAATTGAGACAGTTGGTATTATTCTATATTATGAGATCGAATTTCAGTGCAACCATTTTTGTCCAGTTTGTAGGTGTCGTATTTTAAAGCAGTAAACTGTCATCTTTCACCTTGTACAAATAAAGATAGATGAGGTGCAGATTGAAAGGGTTCACGAAAATAAATTGCGAGGCGTCATAACGGATGAAAAAAAATCCGTTGGAATATATACAAACCAAACTATCAACAAGCATTTCAGTTTTAATTAAAGCTAAATGGGTACTGGATCATAGTTCACTCCACATCCTGTACTGTTCCATAATCTTGCCATATTTTACTTCCTGTGTCAAAGTTGGCCATCTGGATCACTCTTCTTGCGTTCAAAATGACTACAATTTGATGATATAATGAAATTGCAAACAGCACAGATCGTGTACAAAGTCAAAAAGATGTGACAACAAAACATTCCAAAAATGTTTCGAGATAGGAGGAAAATATCATTTCAAAATTAACAGAATTCACACATACAGAAAAACATTCTGTATTTCATTCTTCGGGGTGAGACCATGGAACAGTTCATTAAAACAGAAACCAAAAACAGAAACCAATTCAAAACCAAATAGAAAAATAACATATTCACGAGATACAGCGATGAAACAGGGAGTGTGCTAGACAGTCACTCGTCGATTATCATTTAATTATATATTTATTTATGTTTACTATTACTTGGCACTTTGTATTTATTTTTGTATTATATATATATATATATAAATAAATATATATATATATCCCAATATATCCAGGCTACCTTCAGTCGAGAGGCAAGGTGCACCCTGCACTGGTCGCCAGCCAATCGCAGCCCACATATAAACAAACAGCCATTCACACTATAGTCACACCTACGGGCAATTTAGAGTCTTCAATTAACCTGCCATGCATGCTTTTGGGACGCGGGAGGAAACCGGAGTACCCGGAGAAAACCCACGCCGACATGGGGAGAACATGCAAACTCCACACAGGCGAGGGTGGATTTGAACCCGGGTCCTCAGAACTGTGAGGCAGACGCACTAACCAGGATATGGTTAGTGCGGCTGGGATTTAACAAGAGTAGACTTCTTCCCACTCCTTTTTGAGCATGTTTCACTGTCGATTGTTGCTTGTTTGTCGTTATTTTGAATGATTATTGTTTTCATGTTCAAAATAAACATTCCAAAAAAAAAAAAAAAGTAAATATAAATAACCTTACTGTGCATATTGCTTATATTTGTTTGGCGGAAAACAAAATTCAGCAGCACTTTGTTTACTGCTCACCTTGGAGAGTTTTGAGGTACAGACCAATGAACCATTGTTATCGCACTGGTTCTTCTTCTCTTCTATGGCACACATTCCTCCTTGGACTGCTTCAAACAAAACAGGGTTCAAATCTCCATATTCTCCTGATGCCACTTCAATGACTGGATCAGAATCAGAAAGATGGAATGTTAATGAAAGGGAGGGCAAATTAAGACGTTCGATGACCTTAAACGCTCTATGGAACAAAGGTAGACCTACTGAAGTCTGCAGGGTTGTGATAGGTAGGGCAGTAAAGTCCCAGTCCCTTCAAATAGGGGATGAGGTAGGGGACTGTGCCTTTGTAGATACATTGACCCTGACCAAGAATGTAGAGCTGTTAAAGGACAGATTTAAGAAATTAATTACTCGTACTTTTGGGGTGATATTATGGAGAATAAGTCAGTAGAAAGCAAATTGGTGCTTTTTTTCCCGTTTTTGTTTTTTTCAACCAATTTGAGATTAAACGAGAAGCAAAGGTCACTAAAACTTTGTCAAACAAGGAAGTAAAATGACTATTTACTCATAAATACAATGGAAAAATCAACAAGGATTTCAGTGAAGACTGGTATGAAACAAGACCTGAAATACAAACAAGAGTAATCCTGCAATCAAAAACAGGTTCACAGAATGAAGAAAGCAGAATCAATGACTCATGTAACAAAGTAACAGGGCGGGGCAGGGCTAATGAAGGATGATTTATGAGTGCGGTGAAAACAAAGAGATTTGAGTAGAAAATAAATAAATAACCCTATAGGTAACTAAAGGGGGTCAAAACTTAACGAAATGAACTAAAGCACTTGGAAGAACAACTACAAAACTACATTTTATAATATAGAGTATTTATACATACAGTATGATACAAATGTTGCATTCGTGTTTGAGTGAGTGTGTGCTTTTCGTGAAATAATGTGTACCTTGTCAAACATCTCAAAAAGTTTTGCACTTGGTTGGTGGATAGTGCAGATGATAGTCCTTCCTCCCAGTGCTAAAGAACGCATTAGGGACACTACCTGATAACATGATGCGCTGTCTAAGCCACTGAAGAGACAAACAAAGACACAAGTTCAATGATCACAGGGAAAGTTGTGCAACTCATCAGAAGATGATTAAATACTACAGTATGACTGAATGTTGCTTCTTCGTACTGTAGAACAAGAAACCACTTTATTTTAAAGCGATACAACAGGCCCTCCCAAAACTCCACATATACGGTATTTATAATGTTAATTACTGAGATCTGGTCTTCTAAGTTCACTAATAATGAATTAAATATGACAGCTTGCAATGTTTTCAACATCTGACTTTTGTATTCTGTAATTTTGTGGCATTGGTTTAGCAAAACAAGTAGCCTTGGGAGTTTCTGATTCTGATAATAGATTCTGATTCATTACTAAAGTGTTATCTCACAATTGAAAATATGTGCAGCAGTCAACGGTAAATTATTGGAACTCTGTCACACCTGGTAGGCTCATCAAAAAACATGACTGGTGGATTGTTGACCAGCTCAAGGGCAATGGCGAGCCTTTTGCACTGACCACCTGATAGTGCGCTGGTACGAGTATGAGCACAGTCAAGAAGCCCCAAGGCAATCAGAATCTCATTCACCTATCAGAGAAAGACGGACGTCAAGAGGAATAAAAATGAATTAGTGGAATTCCAATCGGCACATAAGGGACACATCTCTTTCGTTAGCCAACTACACTCAAAATGCCTCCAGACTTTCAAGCAAAAGAATGCCACTGTGGGGGCTTTAGGATAGCGCTTGGCAGTCCTTCATTTTTGCCATCAGTGGTCCAATGCACTTTGATAACGATCAACTTTTCAGCCAATTGGCACGTCATTGTATGTACAGTACGGTATACAGTAAGGTCATTTCAAGCTGAACACATGACAGTAAAAACAAAAATACCATGTTGTTTGGCAGTTATTTTACTTTTGGTTTTCTCTGTAACTTCATGCAGTTAAGTGTGGGAAAACCCAAAGATTAATTAGCACGTCTACATTACTTTGGAGCCTCTCATAAACTGCTAGAATTTACAAATTGCGCCTAAGAACTTTGTTTACTTTTTCGGTCTTGTTTACCAGTTTTTTCTTCACATCCATAGACTCGCTGAGCTTCAAGTTGGCTGACACCTGTAACATAATTATTACATAATACAAATAGGGAGTAACAAAAAAAAATCCACATCAGCAAGAACACGCTTTATGTAAATGTTTACAAATAATCTGTTAGTGCTTACCATCATGGCTTCTCGTGCAGTGAGATGTGGCAGTAGCATGTCTTGCTGCATTATATAGCATGACATTTTCCTAAATGACCTCAGGTCCCTGGGTCTCCCATTTACAAGAATCTGACCCTTCATTCCTGTTTCCCTAATCAGAATAAAGGATACATTCATTTTGGACAGAAAACACCAAAGTGTAAAGAAATAGGAATGCATATGCAAAACAGTACATAGTGCTGAAGTGACCATATGGGAAACAGCAATAAACATCTTAACCTGCTTTGAACTTAGTACTTTCAAACATTTTGAAATTTACCCTAAACTATTTTTTTGTGTTACAGGAAAGTTAGCTCACCTGTATCCTGCTAAAATGTTCATTAAGGTAGACTTTCCAGCACCAGAGGGACCCATGATTCCTACAAGCTCTCGACTGCAGAATTTCCCAGACATGCATTTCAATAAGGCTTTGACTCCTAGTAACAACATTGAAGACAAGCATGTGATATTTTTAACTTGAATTGCTTTCTTTAAGGTGTTCAGGTTGAATATCGTTTCCTAGCGATTTTCGCTGGTGAGTCGCAGACAGAAAGTTTAAGTTCGATCTAAGATTTAATGTGCATTCATTGTTGGGCTTTTGTTTGAAAGGCATGTGTCAGAAACGTGCAATGATCCATCCGTGGACATTTAGTTCCAAGACAATGAAGCATAAAGTGCATTGTTTGCAGTGACGTGTGGGCCACAGTATTCCTAAAAATGTGCCAATTATCAATCAATTAGTCAATGAAGATAGTGGGGAAATGTTTATTGATTCATCGTGTCTTGACACAGTCGAGGCAAAGGGGAATGCACTACTCGACTGCAACCAGCAGAGGCACTGTTGATTCACTGTCAACTAGTTTGCGGCCTGAGGAAGAACATCAGCAATGTTGGCTCAGCTATTTCAAACAATTCTTATTTAAAACAAAAACAAAAAAACATTTAAATAAACATATGTGTGGGGGAAGAATTAAAATATTTTTGAATAACATTTAAGGTACGTGTAATTGGTTTTTAATTGCCCATTCCTAATATATATCACAAAAATGATATGAGAACAGGATAACTGAAGAATCTGTATGTAAAATAAATTTAATGTGCATTACCTCTCCTCCTACAGCACGATCCGTCCTGAATGGTGTAAGAGATGTCAATAAACTCAAGATCCACCGGTGAGCGTTTGGGTAGGTGGGTGAAGCGCTGTGCTTCGGTGATCTGGTTCTCAACCTTCTTCGGCTTCAACATGGAAGTCTCCTGTTTCTGAGTACCTCCATTACAAATGACACTGGCCTCCATGGAAATACTCACAGAGTCAGGTTCCAACGCCTTGTTATCCATACTTGTCCTCTGTAAGTGTGAGATAATAGAGACAGTGATAAAATAGGTGGTACTCCAATATAAACTGCATTATCTGTAAATACAAAGGTAATTATCACATGATCTTCAATTAAGAATTGTTCCAAGTTAAATTGATGCAGTTAATCTTGATAATTTAGTGAATATGCTTGGGATACGATAGATTTGGAATCCAATTCCATCCTCCTGACAAGACTCTAAGGAGCAGAAATATGTAGTCAAACCCTTGATCACAAAGCTAACATCAAAATGGAGATATAATCTACTTGTTTTATACAGCGCATTGTATAAGCGGTTCCCAAGTCTGAGGTGGTACAGTAATTTGTCCTCTTTGAGGCAGAGGTCTCATCTAATCTTCCATGGGGGTTCTTAATCCTCTGAGGGATTAAAATCAACTTTCTTTTCCAGCCTTGATCTGTCGGGAGCAGGAGGGGCTGCAGTTTCCTCCTTGGGAAAAATTTGCAGACTCATGTATGATACCAAGCCAAGCTCATGTATGGGAAATGAATACTCTTTCACTTGCCCTTCACACTTACTTTAGACACATTCATTTTACTGACAGCATGGTGTGGGAGGTCTGAGCCTTCTTTTTTAGGTAAGTTCTGATCAAGAAAAGGCAAAAAATGGGAGAGACACTTTTCATGCCAACATGTCACGAGTCAACCACATAGTCCTCTGGAAGAGAGGCAAGGTCCACAGGGAGAAGAACTCAGTGACCCAGGATCACACCACCTCAGGTGCACAGTTTTTCTTCAATCTTATTTGAAATTCATTGCCACAAGTATAGCTGTATTAAATACTGTTTCAAACAAACAGCCCAATGTGGCTTCTTCCACACAACAAAATTGGTGTATCAAAGTAATTACGAAAAGATGTTTTATTTGACTGGATAAACAAGTTCTCCATTGATTGCAATTTGTATATGTTTGACTGAAGCTCTAACATGAAGTCTGGAGATGAAGGAGAATGGAGGAGACTATCCTTGGGCTGAAAAGAATGATCTGGCCAACATGTATTGCCACAATCAAACCATTTAATGGAACATGAAAAAAAAACGAAATGTGTTCAGTTATACTACTTTCAAGCCAAAAGTGGTATTTATCACGAATTGAGCAATACTTCCATCACACTGGCGAGAAAAAAAAGCATAGAGGCAGCTGTAAAGACATGTTATAACAGGAGCCTAAAAAATATTCAGACACTTTGTTACTTCATCACTGCACTCTTCAGATAAAATATGACATAACATAAATCACATAACAGCGTGCTACAGGGTTTAAAAAAAGAGAGAGAAAAGTTGCATATCCCTACACTGAATGCAAAATTTGCAGGAACGATTCCTGAATTAAAGTTGACCTGACGTGAACTATGCTAACTCTTTCTTGTACAGGGAAGCTGAACCTCTGCCCTCAATGGCTCCTCTAACCTTAAGGAAGGCAAATCACATGTGCTAGGTAGGAACGACAAGTCTCACAATCCAGACAGGAGGATGTAGGAGGAGTACATCTTGGAACAATGCCTGCAATCATATTCACTGTGAAATTGATTAAGAATTAAATTATTATGGTTGTTAAAGCGGTGGAACGGTGGACAACTGGTTAGAGCTTCTGCCTCACAGTTCTGAGGACCGAGTTTGCATGTTCTCCCCGTGCCTGTGTGGGTTTTCTCCGGGCACTCCGGTTTCCTCCCCCATCCCAAAAAACATGCATGGTAGGTTAATTGACAACTCTAAATTGCCCGTAGGTGTGAATGTGAGTGCGAATGGTTGTTTGTTTGTATGTGCCCTGCGATTGGCTGGCAACCAGTTCAGGGTGTACCCCGCCTCCTGCCCGATGATAGCTGGGATAGGTTCCAGTACGCCCGCGACCCTAGTGAGGAGAAGCGGCTCAGAAAATGGATGGATGGATGGTTGTTAACACATTGAAGTAACCAAGAAGCATTCTTACTACATTTCCCGCTGGCAGGCAATAAGGACAATAGCGAATTGTAGAAAAATGTGAAAATGTTTGACTCTTAATGAGTAGAAAGATGTGTTTTTGTTCACATTTGTGAACAGTAACATTGTCTTATTTGTCACCAAGCAGATGCTTTCATTAAAAAAGTCAATTTCAATATCAAGTTTAGCGAAGACGACGCAGCCAAGTGTCCAGCGTACCAAGATGAATAATGAAAACCCAGCAGCTGCTTTTTTCTAAGTCAGTGTACCAAAATAAGAAACCAGTAACAACCAAGGTAGCATCTGTGACAAAGTCTTATTTACCTAAACGTTTTCTCTGCAGTTTGGCGTTTTCTCTTTTTCTGTGCTGAAAAGATCAAATGCTCTTTTGAAAACAATCAAATCAAAGCACTGGAACTGACACATTATAATATGCGAGACTATGTGTGATGCTGACACTAACAATGGTTTTGTTTCGTTTTTTACATTGAATTGATGGGGAACTTCATAATTAGGCACAGTGAACACAGTTATGTTCAAAATGTTTTTTTGGAAACGTCAACTAGGTGAACTACTGGTTAGCAGATTTGCCTCACAGTTCTAAATCCAGGCTCTGTCTTTACTGTGTCGAGTTTAAATGTTCTCGCCATCCTTGTGTGGGTTTTCTCTGGACACCTCGGATTCCTCCCAGCTTCCAAAAACATGCATTTTATGTTCATGAAGACTCCTAATTGTCCATAGTTGTTAATGGTTGTTTGTCTATATGTACCTTTTGACAAGCTGCCGACCAGTCAAAACCCACGAACATCATCATCAAGAAGTACGTCGAGGATCACGATTACATTCCAGCTTCTAGGAGTTGTGAGTTCTTAGATGGCTGAACAGTCCGATTTGTGACCTTCATTGCCGTTGACATGAAGGGCACTGAAAATCGGTGTCAGCTGTGGTGGAAGGTGCGTTGCCTGATGTGGTATGTCAACGGATTTGGCATTCCTCAGCAGTATGGTCTATCGTGGTTTGGAGATTGACAATACCTGCCTTGCAGACGCTCCGCCATTTTCTGCAGTCACTACTGACTGTCTCCAGCTGCGCAGGTCCGAGTCCACATTTCTTCAACGTAGCTTTGAGGTGTTTCTTGAAGTGCTTGTATTGGCCACCGGCTGAGCGACTCTCATCTTCAAGTTCACTGTCCAGCACACGGAAGGGGAGCTGGTTGGTTGGCATCCTGATTACATCCTGATTACATGTCCAATGCACCTAAGTTGTCAGGCGGCAACACCTCCAAGGAGAAACTCTTTGCACATTGGTACACCTCACCGTAAGGGACTTTGTCCCACCAGTGCACACCCAGGATGCGATGGAGGCAGGAGATGTGAACATGTTCCAGGATCTTGATGTGACGGCGGTAAAGAAACCATGCTTTACATTAACATAAAAGCGTTGATACGCATACTGCTTTGTATACAGCCGCTTTTGTCTGGATGATGGGGTTGGGGTTGAGGAAATCTATGGGAGAGTTGACCAAAAACAACTGACACTAAGTTTATACACAGTTGTACTTCCTGCGTTAAGTCATGTGTGTTGTTCAGCACAGAGCCTAGATGCTGTATGTGAATTGGTTCCCATTGGCTAGTGTGGTTTCCCCCACGTAGAGCGTATTTTTAGTGTGGTAGCAGCCAGATTCCTGCTGCATAACATCTGTTTTCCTGGCATTGATCAACAGTGATCATCTGCATAAGCCCCAACCATGATACTTATAAGTGGCTGGACACCCCAAGGAATATGACACAATAAGGCCGTGTCATCCGCATATTGTAATTTAAAAGCATGATCGAGAGACTTTGTTGTTATGGTTAAGAGGCAACGCAGGTTGAAAAGGCTGCCATCAAGTCAATATCGAATTGAGACGCTGTCTGCTCGGTCGAATGATTGTCAAGCATACAGGGTCACTTCTGTCATGAAGAGGTTCAATATGACTGGTGCCATCACGCATCCTTGTTTCACTCTGACATTCACAGGGAAGAACTTTGATTTAGTTACTCCACAGGCAACACAAGCATGCTTCCCATTGTGGAAATTGTGGATGACAGACAGGAAGGTCAGCTGGCAGCCAAACTTGGTTAAGATAGTCCATAAAATGGAATGGTTGATTGTATTGAATGCATTTGCCAAGTCAACAAAGGCAATGTAGAGGTTATTTTGTTGCTCATGGCACGTTTCCTGCAGTAGGTGAACTACAAAGACCATGTCAGCAGTAGAGCATTCAGAGTGAAAACCGCATTGTGTCTCTGGTAGTACCACGTTGGTCACCTGTGACAGCAGTTGGGCAAGCATTATCCTGACCAAAAATTTGCTAGCCACAGATAGCAGTGATATGCCTTGGCTGTTACCACAGTCAGCACGGTCACCTTTGTTTTGATATATGGTGATAATCTTGGCATCCTTCCACTGCTGAGGTACGTGGCCCATAACCCAAACTGAGCCGATAAAAATATGGAGCTCAGTGAGAAGGTCAGCACCACCAAACTTCAAAATTTCAGCCGGAATGTGATCTACTCCAGGTGCTTTGTTAGATTTTAAGACACAGACCACAATCTGCACTTTATCCAGTGTTGGGAGGTGATTGATGACTGGTTGGGACGGCAGGCCTCCCAAAAAGGAGGCATCTGAAGGGTTATTACTGTTGAGCAAGATGTTGAAATGCTCCGGCTATCGATTTAGGATTCCTTTGTGCTCCTTTACCAGTGTGCTCCCTTCACCACTCCGGACGCTGCTCTGGGGCTGCTTTACAGCTTCATGACCTGGACTACTTACTTTGATTAATGGAACAATGAATCTGCTACTAACACGAAAATCCTGCAGGCAAATGTCCAGCCATCACTTTGTGCCCTCAAGCTCAAGCGTTCTACAGGACAGCAACCCAAAACATACCAGCACGTCCACCTCTGGCACTATGGCTAAAAAGACCCAAAAATTATGGTTTTGGTGTGGCCAAGTCAAAGTCCGGACTTAGATCCAATTTGGATGCCGTGGTATGAGCTTAAACACAATTCGTCCTCGAAAACCCTTCAATCGGACTGAGTTAAAATTATTCTGTGAAAAAGAATGGGAAAAAATTAACTCTAAAAATTAACTTATCACAAATACTTGATTTCATTTATTGCTGTCAAGCGTGGCACAACGCAATCTCGCAATTGTTGTGACACATTTAGGGTCTCTTGGAATAAAATAATAACAATAGAAAATGATTCAGACCAGAAAACCTGAACTAAATGTAGTCTAAAGGAATGGATATGAGGAATAATAATAATAATTTTCTTCGTTAGATACCACTTTCAGTACAAAGTTGTGCTTTTTTTTTTAATCCTTTGATTAAAATTCCTATGCAATAAACAGTATTTAAAGCAGTAGTAAGTGATTCTGCTCTGACATAACATGACAAGGCTGAACATAAGTATATTAACATCAGACGAAGCAAAGTAGGTTAACAGTGCAGGTCTCCCATGGCTTTGTAAGACTGCGAGCTCAATTGGTGAGGAGGGTTAAATAGGGTGTGGGGGACCCATTCTTCATTCAAGCAAGGTTTATGCAGCTACGAAAGCTGCATAAACTTTGAGATATAAATTAAAAGGTCTCTGTAATTACGAACAGTTGTATTCATGCTAAAAGTGAAACCGAGAATTAGATGTGACGTGAATGCCAACAAGCAATTCTGACATCGGTTCTTAAGTACAGTATGGCCAATGACTCATAGTCCCAGATGAGTTTCTAAGGGTAGACTGCACTGCACTTTCAAACACACTGTATTTACAGGTCAAATCAGGGGCAGTTCTAGGATCAGAGGATTAGGGGTGCTGAGATTCACTTTGGAGGTGCCTCACCTCTATGCCAGTCAGTAACCTATTCAGTAGCACCTTGACTTTAATATTATCACATATACATGACACAACAGCTAACTTCTCTGGATCCAATTAAAAAAACTCACTACCTCTGTTTAGATAACTGTGACCTACGATTAAATGCAGCAAAAATGAGGACTGGTAGTGACAAAAGTGTCTTGGTATTAAGTGGTTGACGTTAAGAAATATACCAAATATCCTGGTCATTGGAGCGAACCATTTTTGAAGCAGTTAGTGTGTGGGAGATGTGGATTACTGTATTTTTGTTGTTAATATATTACGTTGCAGCCAAGTATTGTGTATTGTGGTTTACCGTATTTCCCGGTTGTTTAAAAGTGATATATAGTTTGAAAAAAATCTTTTTGGCACCTCTTAAATTTTAGGGGTGGTGGGATTCATTTTAGGGGTAATTAAATAAAAATAAAAAATGTATCGGCAGAAAGATAATGATAAGTTTAGTTGATTTGAATTTGCCACAACCCACCTGAAATTGACCCACTTTCTTATTACAAGTAATTTAATCCAAGACAGATAGATTTTTATGTTTCTGTTAATAACAAATTGTTTGAATTGTTATAACTGTGATCATAAAATCTTGATATCTTTTTACTGTCCAGTTAGTTATGAGAAAAATTTAGAAGTTCCTATTGCTCATATGTCAGTTCCTGCAGTTTCTTGTATCTGTGGATTCAATCAAGTACTTTTAGGCTGCCACTGGAATGCAATACATAGTACAAATGCATCTATCAAGAGAAAATATAGTATATAATAATAATATGTAAATATGAGTAAAAGAAAACAATTTATCAACAATTTAATTATGAGTGAGAAGGCAGTAAATGAACAATAATTGGTCATAAATGTTGACTTTGTGTGACTGAAAGAATCTGCTCCAAGATTATGTTTTATTTAAATGAAACAGCATTCACAACTGCAGTACTTCAAGTTAATTTGAAAGTTAGAAAAGGGAGCTTACGTTAACTGTCGTTGAGTATGAAGTCCGAGTCTTGTGAGGGTGCCCAGCTTGAGCGTTCGGTATCCGGCCGAGAGTGTTCTACACCATCTCTGCTTGCTGGGCCCCAGCAGACAGGGTGCATCAGTACAGGAGGGACAACGGTGGGCGGGAGGCTCGAAGTTGACTTGGAACGTGGATTGATAGATGGATGGAGGAGGGGCCTTTCTGACATATCTGAGTCACATGAGGGATTAAACAACACCTCTTGGAAATGTCACTTTATGCCATTCTTATCTTTAACATTGGTGACAGTTGTGGGCTTACATTTACACAACACCGATTTATACTTATTGCGGTAAAGAAAATGGATGGATGAATGTTAATTGTAAATCAATGACAACTTTAAACAAAGGTATGAGGTTAACTTGATGTGGGTGTTCTCAAAAGTAGGTCAAATTAAATAAAGCGTATGCCCATTCAAAATTGTGTCTGATGAGCATTTCGTTGAATTGTAGAAAAACTACCTGATTCCAAAATAACCCTAAAACTCAAGTTCCAAGATATTGGTAGTAATTATTATTATGATTATTTGACTCTCAAGTGTTCAATAACTGAGCCAACTCAACTGTAGATGTCTTGCTTCCGGTGAGTTCATGCCTTGACGTATGTTTCAGAGTGAAGCTGCTCTTACACATCTAGTGGAATTTGGATTCACAGGCAAATTCCTCAGTGGTTGGGAATATAGCAAAAAGACAACAAGCCACAACTCGTGCACAAGAGTCGCATATCTCAAAGAACGAGCACACAGCGAAACGTGACCCATACCTGTTTAGACTTGAAAGTATAGAGACTCTTTATTCTTTGTCTTGTCTTTGCTCCACGTCTCTCTCACCGTATCATTGTCCCTGTAGCTTGCCGACTGGGTAACCCAACTGCTCTCAGATAATCGTAATGAGACACTTATTGTAAATCCAGTCCCTTCACAACCAGCAGCTATGTCCCTGACGACTGATGAATTAAACAGTCTGAATTTGTTTAACCTTTTCAGAGGTCAAAGTATACAAAAAAATAAAAATAATAATAAGCCCATCTTTTAAAAGAAATTATTAACTGAACCCTGCCGCTTTCTGACATAGAGGGGTATAGTAATAGCCCCACCTTTGAATTATGGAAAGATCATGTCACATGTCCTCAAATATGGAGGTACACCTCCAGCCATGCAGTGATAGGCCAGATGTAAAAGCACATGTATCCTAAGGTATGTAGATAATATACTAATGATGGAATTATTAAGTATTATGGCAGTATATACTCTTTAATTAACAGTAATGCTTGGTAAAATTAACACGCATGTCAAGTTACTGTACTTAGGAACCAGGACTAGGATGTGGGGGGCACACAAAAAGCCAAACATTGCAATATTCTAACATCTTTCATTCGACTGGTATGACTGGCAGTATACTGCACGCTTCTTCTGATGATAAAAGCTGACTCTCCTCAACATACTGTAAATTACATGGAGGAATAGATATATACGGTAGAAAGGCACTATAATTTCATTTTGTTGTCTGTCTGAGTGAATCTGCTCTTTATGCTGCAGGCAGGTCTGTAATTCTTCCCTCATGTCATGGTCACTAAACCCCAACATGTTTCTTCATCTCCCTTTTGAAACTAATGAGTTGGTGATTGGTGAAATGCTTAGCTTTCTCTCGTATTCTGGTTTACAGGAATGAGGAGGGCTACAGTGGTCAGCTGATAAGGAAAAAAGCCTGTGTACATAAAACCTATGTAGGCTACAAACACTTGAAAGCAGTTTAGTCAAATGACATTCATGGGTTATTCTAGGTCAAAAGAGTCACCAACATGTTCACCACAATATGTAGGAATTTGCGTTTCTGCTGTTTTAGGTTTAAAATGATCTGGACTGGACATTTCCTCATACTAGTATGTTTTCTTGTTTGCCTCCCAAGCCTGTGGCTTAATTGTTCCTACATTCAAAGTCTGAATGATTTTTTTTAGACAATAAAGAGTGTGTAGGCTTGTTTTGTTAAACTCCATCACTGTAATGCCTCTTTGCAGAGGGCAGCTGCATGATGTCAGTGATTCATTTCCACGTATATATACAAGTTTTGTCAGCTCTTTTTTGTATTGATTACCTTTCTCACCTTTGAAAAACAGTTTTGAAAAATGAGGTAACACAGGCATTTGCTTTTGTGAAGTTTTGTACGGTCGGTGGTGTCTTGTAACTGCGGATTTTGGTGGACACGGCCGGCTGTCAACATGGCGAACACCAGACTGTCCTGACTGCCATCTGCCAGTGGATTGACAGCTTTCTGACGGGCAGGACACAGCAGGTGAGGCTGGGTGACACAACCTCTACCACACGCACCATAAGCACCGGGGCGCCCCAAGGATGTGTCCTCCTTCCACTGCTCTTCTCTCTCTACACGAATGACTGCACCTCAATGCACCCCGCTGTCAAACTCCTGAAGTTTGCAGACGATGCCACAGTCATCGACCTCATCAAAGAGGGTGACGAGTCTGCATATCGACAGCAAGCGGAGCGGCTGGAGCTGTGTTCCGGGGCCAGCACAACCTGGAGCTGAACATGCTTAAGACTGTAGAGATGATTGTGGACTTCACGAGGCCTCCTTCACCACAGCTGCCCCTCACGCTGTCCAACTGCCCTTTGTCAACCATTGGAACCTTCAAGTTCCTGGGAATTACATTCTCTCAGGACCTGAATTGGGAGGCCAACATCAACTCCATCCTCAAAAGGGCCCACCAGAGAATGTAATTTCTGCGGATTCTTGGGAAGCACGGCCTGCCACAGGACCTGTTGAGGCAGTTCTACATGGCAGTCATCGAATCAGTCCTGTCTTCATCCATCACATTGTGGTTTGGTGCTGCCACATAAAAGGACAAACTCCAACAAACAATCAAAACTGCTGAAAGAAATGTCGGTACACCCATACCCGCCTTTGAGGACTTGAATGCTGCAGGACTTGCACGCTAAGACAAGCGCATGCTAAATTCTCTTGGACCTTCCACATCCTGGTTAACACCTCTTCCAGCTCCTTCCCTCAGGTAGGCACTATCGAAAAATGCTAACTAAAACTAGCAGATATTCCAACAGCTTCTTCCCTCTTTCCATTAACTTATTCACAGTTCATTGCCAATTCCATTGTAACATGCTGCCAATTTTATCTTGAGACTGTGTTCACATCTCTGTCGGGCCGATTTATACATTATTCGTGCACTCACGCTAGTAGGCTCGTCACTGCACATTTTGCATATCTGTTGTTGACCAATACTGGCCACTCATGTGCTTTGAGAGGTATCTGCACCATTTGCACAACTGGCACTGTTCCAGATTATTGCAGGACTAGTCACTTTATACTGCTTAAAAATCTTGAAGTCTCTGCGCCATTTGCACAATGGTCACTTTACCAGATTATCGCTTAGTCATATCAAACTGCTCTAAATTGTTAGAGGACTGCATCATTTGCACAATTATCAAAAAAATGCAATTTTATCGGCTTTACCACATTACCGGTAACCTTTCATTGCTCAGTGACTCTCCATACTGTCTTTTTATATTTTTACGTCTCAAAAGTATTTTCTGTCAATTGGCTTTCTGTTGACATACTGGAGCGGCTCCAATTACCGGAGCCAAATTCCTTGTGTGTCTTTGACAAACTTGGCAAATAAAGATGATTGTGATTCTGTCGATCTCAGAGGCTAAAAGTGGGTATAGTTTAATTCCTGAATAGAAGCGAGAACAACATTCCCAAGCAGTCTCCCATCCAAGTACTGACCTGGGCCAACCTTGCTGAATTTCCAAGAACCAGTGTCCTCAGGGTAGTATGGCCGTATGAAGAAGATAACAGATTGACATTGATAGGACAAAACACATCTAGGACCTGGATGCCCAGGGGTTTGTCATGCCTATGGCAGTAATGACTACTTAACTTTATATGTGCTTTTTAGGCAGCACGGTGGACGACTGGTAAGCACATCTGCCTCACAGTTCTGAGGACTGGGGTTGAAATCCCGGGCCCACCTGTGTGGAGTTTACGTTTCTCCCCGTGCTTGCTTGAGTTTTCAACTGGTGGCACGGTGGACGACTGGTTAGAGCCTCTGCCTCACAGTTCTGAGGACTGGCGTTCAAATCCTGGGCCCACCTGTGTGGAGTTTTCATATTCTCCTGGTGCTTGCTTGGGTTATCTAAGTACTGGTAAAAGCCTTATGAGTTGTGTTAGTGTATTTGTTGTATAGTGTGCATTTCATACACAAGGTAATTTTTTTTTAATGAAAAAAAGACATTTTAAAACGATAAAAAAATACAAGACAAACGTACAGTGAAAGAACGATCATTTAAAAATGAAAACGTCCTAAGTTTTTAACCTGGATTTAAGAACATTGACATTGGGGGGTGATCTAAGCTTTGTTGGCAACTTATTACATTTGTGTCCCGCATAACAGCATGTTTTTGGGATGTGGGAGGAAACCGGAGTGCTCGGAGAAAACCCACGCAGGCACTGGGAGAACATGCAAACTCCACACAGGCGGAGCCGGGGGTTGAACCCGAGTCCTCAGAACTGTGAGGCTGACGCTCTAACCAGTCGTCTACCGTGCCGCCGCTCGCAAAAGCATGAGAATTAATTCGACCGCAGACTTCGGCTCTTCTCAATTCTGGGATCGAACAACCGGCCATTTTCACCCCCGTCCAATGCGTATTCATTTGGATTTGCGCGTTCATTACGTACAACTAAAGTTGTGTTTCATTCTTTCGGTAGTGTTGTGGCGCTGGTCTAGCTCAGTGGTTACTTCCTCAAGAAACAATTGTCTCACAGAATACGCTTCTTCTCTATCCCTTACTCGGCATCGAACCGCGGGCGCCGTCCAGTGTTTTACTTCTCTTTGTTTTATATTCCCAAACTGACAGTTCCTCGTCAAAAGAACCCAAATTGTATCAACCACACCATCTTCGGACTATGTACTAGGAATTTGAGTAAGGTAGCTATAAAAACATATTTTCTCTGCGTGTGCCGGCCGTCCAGTCTTTTTTTTTTTAATGTCTTTTTTTTCATTGTCAACTAAATTTATTTTTCTCTCAGTTGTACTAAAACATTTACTCTTGATTGTTAATTCAGAGTTCGTGTAACTACATTATCATTAATACGTACAACGCCACGACGAATTTACCGGAAGAAAATCATTTTTTTCAAGACCATTTACGTTAAGTGACTCGACAGCGACTCTTATTGATTGTAACTGGGCAGGGAGCAGTGTCCACATTCATGACGTATACTTTGGAAACGCTAAAACAACGATGGTGCACAATTATATAATGTGCGCGGAAAGTAAATAAAGTCTTTTTTTTTTTAACCTCAGTAAACGTCAGGAAATTGGAGACAACAGGAAGGATCTCATCCAGCTAGCTAAAAAGCGCAACTTTTAGTTTGAATCCTTCCGTGTATATTTGACTTAACTGTTAAACTTGATGAAATACAATGCGACGCACATAAAAACACCACAGTGAAAGAGGTCTTTTATTTATTTATTCATGGCTGCATTCCGCTTGTGGTTATGTGCTCCAACAGGCTCAGTGGCCACTGCAGGCTGTTCGGCCATGGGTTCGTGACATCAAGCTGAAGTGCACGGGTTCGGCAGCAGGATGATCCGAAACACACCAGCTAGTCAATTGAATGGCTTAAAAAATAAATAAATAATAATAATAATAATAATAAGATGGTTTTAGAGTGGCCTAGTCCAAGTCCGGACTTGAATCGGAATGAAATGCTGTAGCATGATGTTAAAAATGCTGTTCAGGCTCTAAAAACCATCCAGTCGTTGCTGAAATAAAACAACACTTCAAGGAAAATTGGGCAAAAACATATATATGTATATATATATATATATATATATATATATATATATATATATATATATATATATCCACAGAGATGGGGAAAGATTCAATTACCAGTTATGGAAAATGTTTGATTTCAGTTGTGGCTGCTGAGGGTGGCCCAACCAGTTATGAGGTTTAGGGGTAAATGACTTTTTAACACCGGGTCAGGTAAGTTCGAATAGTTTTTTTTTTTTTTTTTTGCTTGTTTCCTTCATTTAAAGGTCTTCTCTAATGCTCTGAACATTGACACTTATTTTATAGTTCCGGGCTTCAAAACAACGTCTTGAGAAAAAAATTCTCCCCAGAAAAAGACGAAGCACTTATTTTAGGCTTGTTTTCAGATGATTCTCAGCAGATTTTGGCCCGCCCAGATTTGGGTCCAAAACCTGCGTGAGCCTGTGATGTCAGCGCCAAAAGCTGAGCGCCTTTCCTTTGACTAGTATGTGTTCTTGGTTGCTTCCCATGCAAGCCTGTGGTGTAATTGTTGCCTAGATTCAAGGTCTGTTTTTTGGGGACAAGTGAAAATTGTGAGGTTGGATACATTTTTGTGGGCTTATTCTTTTTTTAGGCTTTGTAAAGCGCTTTGGGCACAGTGTAGATGTGAAGCGCTATATCAGTGCAGTCCATTAACCATTTATCTTTTTAAGAGAAGGACTGCCAGTTTCATTTTCTTGAGCACTGACTGTGGGTTGTGTGCAGTAGAATGACATCCCAGTCAGTTCTGCTGTGTACTAAAATAAGCGTTACCTCGCCTACTTCTTCTGCAAGCCAAAAGAGCTCCCATTTACCTTGTGAAACTCATCCGCACATTGAATAGAATCATTGATTTGACACTGTTGTCAGTAAGTACTGAAATGTGTTTGCTAAAACTGGCAACACGATGTTATGAGCCGTGTTGCCACAGTTACCTTGAAAAAGTAACTTAGTTACTTTATTGATTACTTGATCTTGAATTTCATACACAGGGCTTGTGTATGTGATTAAAAGCATTTAAAAACAAAGAGAAACAGCTCATAAACATTTCAAACAAAGAGAAAAAAATCTAAGTACAATTAAAACGGCGTACAGTGCAAGAAATATCGTTTAAAAGTGGAAATGCTCGAAAACGCATGAGAAAAAATAAGAGTTTTTAACCTGGACTTAAAAACATTCACACTTGGGGCTGACGTCACTTCTGTTGGCAACTTATTCCATTTGTGTGCGGCATAATAGCTAAATTCTGCTTCACCATGTTTACTTTGGACTCTGTGCGCCCTTATTTGACCTGAGTCTGGAGATCTCAAGAGCCCTACTGGGTTTATATCCCATTAATATTTCTTTCATGTATTCAGGACTTCAACCATTTAGTGATTTATAGACCAGTAGCAGAATAAAAAAAAAAATCTATTTTAAAGCTGACTGGGAGCCAGTGTAAAGACTTTAGAATTGGAGTAATATGCTCTGACCTCTTTTGTTCTGGTCACAACCCGAGCTGCAGCATTCCGAATGAGCTGCAGCTGTTTGTTTCATCAGGAACGTGGCGTCCTCTCGTGTTACTTGTTTGGTCGAGGAGAAAGTTTTTCCGGTGTGCTGTGCTGCGTTGCAGATGCAGATGCATGTGTTCCTCAAGAAGTAATTCGATCGCAGACTTTCAATTCCTCCTTCGGGATCGAACAACCCTGGCCCCGTCCGGTGCATTCAAACCAACTATTTTCAACCCCGTCCAATGCGTATTTGCGTCCATGACGTGCAACTAAAGGTTATATTTCAATCTTTCGGCAGTTTTGTCGCGCTGGTCTAGCTCAGTGGTTACTTCCTCTAGAAACAATTCACTCACAGAATTCGCCTCTTCTCCATCCCTTACTCGGGATCGAACCACGGGCGCCGTCCAGCGTTTTCCTTTTTCTTTGCTTTATATTCCCAAACCTGACAGTTCCTCGTCAATTAACCCCGAATTGTATAAGTCACACCGTCTTCGTACTATGATATAGTCTATAAACATTGGAATTAGAGCAATGTGGATATAAAAAAAGATATTTTCTCGGAGCGCTCCATACTCTAGGGTAGTTTAGTGGTTACTTCGGCTGAATTCGGTCTGAGAATTCAATATTTTCATGGATCTCATGATGGGATCGACTCACGGCCGGCCGTCCAGTCTTTTTTTTCTTATAATTTTTTTCTTTTTTTCATTGTCAACTGAATTTATTTGACTCCCAGTTGTACTAAAACGTTTACTCCCGATTTTTAATTCAGAGTTCACGTAACTACATTATCATTCATACATGCAACGCCAGGACGAATTTAACGGAAGAAAATAATTTTTCAAGACCATTTAACCCTTAAGTGACTCGACAGCGACTCTTATTGGTTTGTGCAATTGGACTGCAATATTTAGTATATTTGTCCATTGTGACCAATCAGTAGTTTATGTAAATTACGTAACCACTGTGCAATTTGAATGCGATCGACTGCCTCACGTCCAAACCCAATGCGTGCGGTCGCCAGGAGCGGCACTTATATTTCCTCATTAAAAAAAAAAAATATATAGAACTGTCCCCATTTCGAGTAGCGTACTTCCGGAGTGGTTTCTTCCCCAATAAACAATTCTCCCACAGAATTCGCCTCTTCTCCATCTCTTACTCAGGATTACCTCGTCAATTGAATCGTAATTGTATAATTAACACCATCTTCAGAGTTTTTCTTTTCCTTTTAAACTGACTTTACCTTCAATCATTTTCTAGCATTTCTGACACATCGAAGCAGGTGTCGGGCGCGTTTAATTAGCAGTTTGGAAATTTTAATATGAAGGCATATAGGAGAGAATATTTTTTTCTCTCAGCTGGTTAAACATTTACCGTTGATTGTTAATTCAGGGTTTATGTCACTATATAATTTTCAGAAATATAACTCAACGACGAATTTACTGTCAGAAAATATTTTTTCAAGACCATTTACGTGACTCGACAGCGGCTCTTATTGGTTGTAATATTGAGTCTCAAACTTGACTCGCACTTTTTCCGTCTCGAGTGGGCAGGGGGCAGTGTACACATTCATTACGTATACTTTCGAACCGGTAAAACGACAATGGTTCAAGAAAAGTAAATTTGGCATTTAAAAAAAATATATATATTATTATTATTTTTTTTTTTACATAAGTAAACGTCAGGAAATTAAGGATTTCATGTCAATTCCGCGGTAGCATAAAACTAGCGATAGTATTGACATCCGGTTCAGGTCGCTTTTTGAAAATAAAATAATAAAGTCCCACGATAGCAGACAGACAATCTATTAGCAAAATAACCGTCACTGGTTTGGATAAGCGCTACAAAAAAATTTATGACTCGATGCTTACATTGTTTGCTTGGGTGAGAAAGACGTAAAGGTACACAACAGTGAAGGTCCTTATTGGAAGAAGTTTGACGCAATTTCCTGCCGCGCATGCGTAAAGGTGACATGCCTGCTGTTGACAAATATTGTGGGAGGGTCCAAACCTCGGCGTAAGTAGATCTTTGTTCATCACAGGAAAATATGCTCACCAAAATGCAGCTCTCTGTGCAAAACGTGTAGAATTACCACTAACTTATGGTTGTTGGTGTTATTCACTGTGCTGTGCATCCTATTTAACGCCCATAAGTTGAAGTGCCTTGTTAAACATCTGCAAAGAACCGTTGGGGCCGAAGCCGAACGTTGTAGACAACAGGAAGGATCTCGTCCAGCTAGCTAAAAAGCGCAACTTTCTGTTTGGAGCCTTAAGTATATATTTTAATTAAAATTTAAAGTCGCTAAAATACCAAGCAAAGCAGATAAAAACACCACACAGAAAGGGCTTTTTTTTTTCTTTGAAAGTGCGGATGTATTCCCTGTTAAATTACCTTCAATTTGATGCTGTAATTCTGAACGCAGAACGCATCCGTTTCCGCTACGACGACAACAACAATGGTATCCATCAGCTGAAAATACAGTCTAGCAGTACAAGCCAAACCAAAGTCTTTTTAGAACCCATTTGACACACACAAAACAGATTGATACGTGTTGCCAGCTTGTTTCTACGAGTTCTGTTGGAAGTCAACTCTGGGTTTCCCCATCAAACTCATGAACGCTCTCAACAGCGTGGCTGTGGCAGCGAGTGAAGGCGGTCTCCTTGTCTAGGACTGTCGCCAGAAATGAAGAGGTCAGTGGGAACACTGTTGCTCAAAAAAAAAAAAACCAACAACACAGATGTCTACCATGTGTGTTTAATTTAATTACATGCAAGTGTTTGCTTTCATAGCCAACAAAAAAGCCCTGATCCAGATGGGAGTACGACTCTCAATGAAGAAGGTGAGGAGGTTAAATCGAGTTTTATATATTGTGTATAAGGACATATTTAAGTGCATCCAGTATGAGTAAAAAGCTGACTGATAGTATGACATTTGTGTCCATATGTTTGAATGTGTAAATCCCAGAATGTTTATTTTAGTAATTAAAATCCACCAGATTAGATGTTGATGACGATAGTGTATGTTCGCTGTTTATAACGGCATTCTGCTTGTGGTTATGTGCCCCAACAGGCTCAGTGGCCACTGCAGAAGACCCAGCAGCTATTGCAGCCATTCAGTCTGCCTCTACATACACTGATCAACCCATCAAGTACTTATTCAAGACAGAAGGAGGAGGTGGACAGGTAGGAAGGGGTTTTGACAAACAGTTTCTTGGTAGAGGCTTTTGTTCCCCATGTTAGTTGAAATAAATTGTCTTGAATTCTTTGTATTTTTCTTTTCAACTGAATCCAGTTTGTAAATGTTAAGCACAACACAGTGAGCAAGTGGATAGCATGTCTGCCTCACAATTCTGAGGCTTAGGGTTGGAATCACAGCTCCAACCTTCCCGAGTGGAATTTGCATGCCCTACCCATGCTTGCTTTCTCTGGGTACTGCGGCTTTCTCCCACATTTGAATTTTTTTTATGTTCGGTTACTTTCATTCATTCATTCATCTTCCATTCCGCTTATCCTCACGCGGGTCACGGGCGTGCTGGAGCCTATCCCAGCTATCTTCAGGCAAGAGGCGGGGTACACCCTAAACTGGTCGCCAAGCAATCGGAGGGCACATATAAACAAACAACCATTCGCACTCCCATTCACACCTACGGGCAATTTAGAGTCTTCAGTTAACCTACCCAGCATGTTTTTTTGGGGATGTGGGAGGAAACCGGAGTACCTGGAGAAAACCCACTAAGGCAAGGGGAGAACATGCAAACTCCACACAAACGGGGCTGGGATTTGAATCCCAGTCCTCAGAACTGTGAGGCAGATGTGCTAACCAGTCGCTCACCGTGCCGCTTGTTCGGTTACTTGCTAACTCCAAATCAGAGGTCGGCAACTCGTGGCCCGCAGGGCACATTTGGCCCGCCACCAATTATATCTGGCCTGCCAGCTGACGTTTGTCAAGGCACGATAATGAGCCAGGCTGCTACAGAACAATGGCAGGGGGGGAAAAAGGCTGCTACAGCAGTCACTTAACTTCCTTGTTACAGTATTTAAACACCTGATTGGCCGCATAACCCATTTGATGTGACGACGTCACAAGAAATACACTGATTAGCTGACTTGTCCACGTGACCAAAATGTGGCATCTACAAAACAGTGGTTGTGTCGACTGCTCCAACACTCCCGTGACCCTTGTGAGGATAAGCGGCTCAGAAAATGGATGGATAACTGGTCATGGTAGCTTTGACCCACTTACTGATGACCTAAATGCTAAGAGCTGCAGTGTGTTTGTGTTTCTCGTCTATCTGCTGCCTGTTTGGACGGAATGTTTATTTATTTTTTTTATTATTATTTTTTTTTTTTTTTTCCTAGGTGACCTACAGAGTGATCCAGGTGTCTGACGGCCAGTTGGAGGGTCAGACAGATGGAGGTGCAGCAGTGAGCCTGGTCACTGGTTTCCCTGCAACCACTCAGGCCGTCACACAGGTGCGATCAACGGCTTTGTACACAATAGCCTGTATCTCATTTTAAAACATTCAATTTAGCAAAGCATAGGCGAACACCATGCTCGCATGAAAGTGGGAGTTTTGTGTCGACAGCGTCTTTGGGCTTGTAACCTTTGTATCCCATGGGTGCAGTTATTTCCATATGTATGGCTTAAAATGGTAAAAAAGGGGACTGACTCCACCCTTTATTGTTCATCTGTCATCCACAGGGCTATTATGAATAGGAGTGTGATTTGATCCTGTGCCAGCTGCATTAGTTGGGCATCCTTGGTTTATGACATTCCCAACATACAGTACATCATTTTGAGGTTACAAACGGTGTGCACTGATCATGTTTGTGCAGCTATGTCAGTTTGCAATGTGGTCACGCAGCACAAGAAGGCATGCTGTGTTACCCCTGTATTTACTGTTTTTTTATTTTATTTATTTTTTGAAATGCTCTAAAAAGTGTTTTTCATACAAAATGTTTGACTTGCGTAAGAATTTGGGTCACGTCGCTGCTGTAAAAACTGCAGTCAGTTTTCAACCTTGGACCCCCTGTAGTTTTACTTTGAATTTGATCAGCCTTCCTATGTGGAGTTTGCATGTTCTGCCTGGGTTTTCGCTGGGTAGTCTGGCTTCCTCCCACATTCTAAAAACTTGCATGTTAGGTCAATTGAAGACTCTGAATTGTCCATATGTGAAAATGTATTCTTTGTTTAAATATGCCCTGCGATAGACTAGCTACCAGTCCAGGGTGTACCCTGCCTCTTTCCCAATGTCAGCTGGGATAGGCTTGAGGCTTTTTGATGGTGACAGTTTAAGACTAGAATTAATTAATGTTATGTAATAATTAAATCTTTACTGCTAGCTATTTTACAGCATTTTGACTGATCTTTCAAAACCCACAAAATATTGTGTTCTGTGACTACCTAAGCACTTTTTGAAGCCACAAAATGTTTTCTGACTTTGGAGGCACCGCTTTATTTTCAATTGTGTTCACATATTAGAAGTGATTCATGCAGCATTAAAGCATTGGATACAATCACTTTATTGTTTAGTGATGGTTCAGCAGTAAATTCAGGTGATTGACAGTTTAATCACGTTAGCATGATACCAATTTCTTTGGGTAGTAATGAACTTCTCTTTTACCTCAGGCTGTGTTCTCTCAGTCCGAAGGGCTTGAGGGAGACGGCGGCACTGAGACACAGTACACATACTATCCTGCCACTATTGCTGACGCCACAACAGGGGCCATGGTGACCACAGTTCAGGCATCCGACACACTCCTCAGCCAGACCACACCCACGGGTAAAAAAAACCAACACAAAACTCCAGTGTGCTATGTGTATACATAAAAAAATCCAATAAAATAATTATTTCCATGTGTTAAAATCATTAAAGATTGCTCTGTTCTTTTAATTTTGTTACAGGGCAACTCTATGTGATGATGTCACCCCAGGAGGTTTTGACAGGATCCAGTCAAAGGACAATCGCACCTCGCACTCAACCATACATAGCGTATTTACATTATTATTGATAACAATTTAAGCATAATTACCCATAATCTTACAATATGGCGTGGTTTCCAGAAAACAAGAGGCTCCTCGGGGTTCCAGGGATGAGAAACGGCGTGCACAGCACAACGAAGGTTTGTTGTAGTTTTACCTGGTGCGTTATACACACGAACTCAGTTTGATTGAGAAAACACACTTACATCTCTCACCCTAGTTGAGCGCAGAAGACGGGACAAAATCAATAATTGGATCGTGCAGCTGTCGAAGACAATACCAGACTGTAACATCGATTATACCAAGACGGGACAGGTGAGCTGGGATGTGTTCAGTGCTACATTGAGACATTTAAGCACTCTAGTAGTGCCAGTTTAGGTATCCTGATTTGTTTTAAAAAGGCTCTAGTGTAACCTGTGAAATACAACATGAAGGCTATTTGTATCACTTTATAACGTTATTAGGGTAAAACAGTGATGTTTGCTAATCTCTCCTCCTATTGTTTAGAGTAAAGGGGGAATTTTGTCCAAAGCCTGTGACTACATCAAGGAACTCCGACAAAGCAACCTAAAATTGGGGGAAGATCTCGGCACACTTGATCGACTTAGGATTGACAATCAGCTTCTCCGACAGGAGGTATGTTGGTGTGTGAGATAGACAGTTGGCCAACATTTTCAGGAAAAATATCCCATCAAAACTTAAAAGGCTTAACCATCATCATGCGTGACCTCATAATTTTGCGGTAGATGTGAGTCTGTTAAGTGTGTTAAAAACTTACGCTCGCTCACTCGGGCCAGTACAAATATCTAAGTCCCCGAAAATGTTTATGCGCTGAAAATGGCCCAAAAGTGAATTTTTTTGAGGAGGGGGGGGTCAGACCGAAACATTTTTATCACTGTGAGATCCCGGTCGGCCAGCCTGAGACAGGATGTTGTGTGTTGTGATGAAGTAAGAAAAAAACGGTACCGGCATGCGCCTGGACTGGGTAATGTGCATGAATCGGGGTTAGGCTCAAGTTGATAAAGGAACTACATGCACTGAGCTTTCCAAACGTGGCCACTTAAAAAGCAACACATAGTCATTGGGCAAAACCGGCGAAGTGTTGTTATGTTTTGTTCTGTGTTTGAGAATGGCCTGATGAAGATTTACCACAATTTAGTTTGTGTCACAAACGTAAATGTAACAATGACTAAATGTCCTTTCGAAAATGCCGATAAATGTCTTTTGCTCAGGTAGAAGACTGGAAATCCAAGAATCAGATCCTGAGGAATGTGCTACGTCAGCATGGCATTGTGGGATCATCCAGCACGGACTCGCAGTGAAAAGCCTTTTTAGGAACAGCTTTATGAAGACAACCACACACGGGCCAAAACAGTACTTGAAGTGCTTTGACTGAGACTTGTCAGGCTTGTCAAGCGTGCATGATGTATAAGGAAATAATTGAATATTGTGCTAAATATTCAACCCAGTGTCTGAAAATGACACCTTTAATATTTTTAAGGCTTTAAAAGTACTTATTTTATGCTAATCATAATTGCATTGCATTTGCAAGGGGGGAAATTAGTCATTGAAAACCTTCGTCCACAGCCAGTGTGGAAACCTCCATGGCATGACCGACTAATGCTAGGTTTACATTATGTTCCCAGCGGCCACAGCAATCACGTTTCAGAATGGGATGGACGTGACTCAACATGGGGACGGACCGCACGGGCAAACGTGATTGCAGTGACTGCCTGGCCGGAGTTTTATGCTGTCAAGAGATTTACCGAGGCAGTCACGATGCAGATGAGAAACGAGGAACTGCGTCAGAAAGTGACCAGCCGGAAGGGAACGTACTGGCATCTGTGGTAGACAGCGGGCCATACATACCGTAGTGTGTCTTTTTGACTCTGCGACTCTGCAACCTCTTCCACCCATACAGTATCCCACGCTGCACTACGTTTCCGGCAAATAGTGCTCCTGTGGACTCCGGGAATATAGTGTAAACGTTGTATTACTTTTTATTTTTTTTAATTTTTTTTTCTCCCCCCCTCCAGTTTTCTTTATATGCTTACATTGTCTCCAAACTACTGTATATGTATGTATTTTATCCATATCGCTTTGTGACTCCGTTCTTTGTTTTACCTTTTGCTTTGTTTTCATATTTGTATTAATCTTTTCCCATGCTGTTTTATGTAGCCTCACTTTGGATTATAATTACATTGTAACAATGTAACAGAATACATGCAACTGAGGACAGTTAAATCTTGACGATATAGGTGGGCAACAATAAATGTGTATGTTAATTTCACTTTTTGCTTATTAAAGTTGCCTTATATAAATGAATTCCGCATACAGTACTGTATTTTGAAGTGACGTTTTATTTTGTAGATTGTCCGGCGGAAGTACCGACTCGTTGACGGTGGGTAAATGAGGAGCGTGAAAGGACGCCCGAGGACCCCTCTCAGTACTTCCGCCACGCAGACTTCAAAATGACGTCCTTTGAGAGAGGTCCATCTGCAGTGTGAAGGGTGGGAAGTACTTTCTACGTGGTCGACGGAAGCTCAGCACAAACTGCGGGACTGCAGAGAAACCCCCTAAGTTGTTTAGGTCTAGTGTGAACAGAAGATTGCCCCAATGATTTGTATACTGCTGGTCGCTGGACACGGCACACTTTTAGAGGCTGAAATAAAGGTGAGCGGGTCAAATTCTTCATAACCTTCATGTTGACTATCGTAGCTATGGAGATGACACACAGATCTAGCGGTGTCCGCGGATGACTACAGTTCAATTGAGGTGTTGTGTCACTCTAAAACAGAAATAACTGGACGAGCCAAGAGCTTCCTCAATTAAACCACAGAGGTCGGAACATATCGCTCCAATCTGAAGTGTCCACACTGGCTCCCAGTCAGCTTTAGAATAGAGTTGAAAGTTTTGCTACTGGTCTACAAATCACTAAACGGTTTCGGTCCTGAATACATGAAAGAAATGCCAATGGAATAAAAATCCAGCAGGGCTCTGAAACCTACAGACTCATTTGAAATAGTGGCGCACAGAGTCAAAGCAATCATGGTGAGGCAGGATTTAGCTGTTGCGCTGCACACGTGGAATAAGTTGCCAACAGAAATGACCTTAGCCCCAAGTCATGTTTTTAAGTCCAGGTTAAAGACTCCTTATTTCTCATGCTCCACTTTTAAATGATCTTTCTTGCTGTTTTTATTGTATTGTTTTTTTTTTTTTTTTTTTTTTTTTAAATAAATATTTGTAATCATGTAAAGCACACTGAATTACCTAGTGTATGATGTGCGCTACATAAATACGTTTGCTTTGATTTTTCTGAACATTGACTGTCAATCGCTGAGCAAGAACAAGGGCATGTATGTCAGTATCGTAAAATTCAGTAGACTGCTCTTAACCAGTTTTTTTACAGCTTCCTTCGCTTGGTCGTCATCAGAGAAGTGCTGACCTTTACCTGCTTCTTATAAAGGTCATAAAATGTGATTTCTTTGTTTGTCCCAAATCGGATGATGATGGGGGGCGGGTAATGTTTGTGATAAACTGCAAACCATGGAAATTTCAAAATAAAAATAAAAAATTAGTAGGTTTAATTAATTTATGCTCATTACTTTTGGACTGCCCCTCGTACAACGTATACTTTCAGGTCTGCATCATAAATCTTGATGCAAACTTTGGGATACTGACGTGTGTTACTAATACAAGTCCTGTTATTATTCATCTCAAGCAGAACGATGGTACAGACCTTTACCGCCACCTAATTGGGGTACCAGTGACCTTACTTCCTGGCATTGGAGGAAAGAAGATTTTGGACTTTTGGTGGAAAACTGTCAACGTGTGAGTTTCAATGACATAAGAAGCCTTAACAGAGAGAGCTTTCTGCATTCTTTGTCATTATAATGTTGACCTAACGTAAGTCTATTAGTTTTGTCTTCTCTGACCTCAGGCGTCAGTTATTCACAGAGGCGTATCTTGTCACGAATGCAGACAAGTGAGTGCAGACACAGCTCCAGTTTGACAGAACTACACCAATAGAAAGTGATGATTCATTTTACTGTTGTTTGATGGTCTCTTCTGATTAGATATAAACATTTTGAGCGCTGGGCCACAGCCAATGATTTCCCAGTGGAAAACATAATCAATAATGGCAGCACCACAGTGGAAGACTGTCTTGGCGATGTGGCTGACCTGGAGCTGGCTATACGCTGCCGCAAGCTGCAAGATGACATCATGGTGGTAATATGAGCCTGTCTAAAATAAATCGGTTTCTATGATATTTTTTGGTCTTGATTTCTCCTCTGTGTAAGTAGATAGCAGGAAATATGTTATGTGAGGACCAAAACTTTGACCTGGCTCAAGTGATCCGTTTCTTCCGGTCAAAGGTGAGAATCCTCTTGTTTTTGTGGCAATGATTCGTTGATGGAACTGTATTTACTTTGAGTCTGTGCCAAAGCCTGGAGAGCTGATCATCTACTATGAGATGGAGGAAGGCGGGATAAGCACCTCCAGGGGAATTGTGGAAGTCTGCCCTGATTCCCATCGGTAACAAGAAAATGAATCTTTTTTTTTTTTTTTGTTTTTAGTCCATGAAAATCCCGCTCATCTCAAATCCAGACTGGGCTTTGCTTTTGATACAGGATAACTCGTTTCTTGGAGAAACCCTGGGAAGGGCTCACATCTTCCTGTCTGACCAGTGTGGTGTTTTACTGTATCCGGAAAGAGACTCTGCCCTTCCTGTCTGACCATCTAAGTCAGACGGAAACCACAGACAGGTCCTTTGGAAGATTCTGGGTTCGTACAAAAACATGCTTTTCAGAACAGGCACTGTCAACCTAGCCAAAATCACACTGGTATCACCTTTTACACAAAAAGTTAACTGCTAAAAAAATAAATAAAACTACTTACCCTGACAGTCTTTAGGAAAGTGGAACATCATGCTTTTTATCCTTTTTAAATGTCATTCAAGTATAGAAATCAAGTAATGGCTGTATAGTGAAAAATTGTTGACTCAACATTAACTTTGCAATGTGAGCTGTTGACGTACAGGAAGGATTTATTGCTTGCCTTTGTAGGTTAATCACTTCACATTCAGACTAAAAGCAGAATAAATTGTAAGGTGTAATCTGGAGTACGTTCTTCTTTGAATCGTGATGTCAATTTACTATCAATTCAGACATATTGCACTGAGCAGCGAGGTTAGAGACTGCTTTTGTCGATGATGCTATCCCTTTGTTGCAAATTTATCACTACATTTGCATTTCATTTGTACCCTGTAGTGTGATGCGCATCACCAAAAAAATACAAAATGACAAAGAAAATGAAAAACATTTAATCCTTCAGAGACTTGCAGACCTGAAGTGCCACAAGATGGTAATTCGACCATAGTTGTTTTTTGTGATGACAGAGCGTGTCATCCTTTTCCATGTAAGCCTATCTCCTGCATCCTCCTCTGGAACACCAACTGCCCTCATGTCTTCCCTCACGACATCCATCAACCTTCTCTTTGGTCTTCCTCTAGCTCTTTTGCCTGGCAGCTCCATCCTCATCATCCTTCTACCAATATACTCACTATTTCTCCTCTGGATGTGTCCAAACCATCGAAGTCTGCTCTCTCTAACTTTGTCTCCAAAACATCAAACCTTGGCTGTCCCTCTGCTGAGATAATTTCTAATTTTATCCAACCTGGTCACTCCGAGAGCAAACCTCAACATCTTCATTTCCGCCACCTCCAGTTCTGCTTCCTGTTGTCTCTTCAGTGCCACTGTCTCTAATCCGTACATCATGGCTGGCCTCACCACTGTTTCATAAACTTTGCTCTTCATCCGAACAGAGACTCTTCTGTCACATAACACACCTGACACCTTCCTCCACCCGTTCCAACCTGCTTGGACCCGTTTCTTCACTTCCTGACCACACTCAACATTGCTCTGGACGGTTGACCCCAAGTATTTAAAGTCCTCCACCCTTGCTATCTCTTCTCCCTGTAGCCTCACTCTTCCCCCCAGCGCCCCTCTCATTCATGCACATATATTCTGTCTTACTTCGGCTTATCTTCATTCCTCTGCTTTCCAGTGCATGCCTCCATCTTTCTAACTGTTCCTCCACCTGCTCCCTGCTTTCACTGCAGATCACAATTTAATCTGCAAACATCATGGTCCACGGCGATTACAGTCTAACCTCATCTGTCAGCCTATCCATCACCACTGCAAAGGGGCTAAGGGCTGATCCCTGATGCAGTGCCACCTCCACTTTAAATTTGTCTGTCACACCTAAGGCCCACCTCACCACTGTTCTGCTCCCCTCGTACATGTCCTGTATTATTCTAACATACTTCTCTTTCACTCCAGACTTCCGCATGCAGTACCACATTTCCTCTCTGGGTACTCTGTCATAGGCTTTCTCTAGATCTAGAAAGACACAATGTAGCTCCTTCTGACCTTCTCTGTACTTTTTTCAACATCCTCAAGGAAAATAATGCATCTGTGGTACTCTTTCTAGGCATGAAACCATACTGTTGCTCGCAAATACTCACTTCTGTCCTGAGTCTAGACTCTACCACTCTTTCCCATAACTTCATTGTGTGGCTCATCAACTTTATTCCTCTATAGTTCCCACAGCTCTGCACATCACCCTTGTTCTTAAAAATGGTCACCAAGACACTTTTCCTCCATTCCTCAGGCATCTTCTCACGCGCTAGAATTCTATTGAACAAGCTGGTTAAAAACTCCACAATCACCTCTCTGAGATGCTTCCATACCTCCACAGGAATGTCATCAGGACTGTCTTTCCATTTTCCCTCCTCTTTCGTGCCTTTCTAACTTCTTCCTTACTAATCATTCCTACTTCCTGGTCCACCACACTTGCCTCTTCAACTCTTCTTTCCCTCTGATTTTGTGTGGAGTTTGCATGTTCTCCCTGTGCGGGTTTTCTCCAGGCACTCCGGTTTCCTCCCACATCCCAAAAACATGCATTAATTGGAGACTCTAAATTGCCCGTAGGTGTGAATGTGAGTGCGAATGGTTGTTTGTTTGTATGTGCCCTGCGATTGGCTGGCAACCAGTTCAGGGTGTACCCCGCCTCCTGCCCGATGACAGCTGGGATAGGCTCCAGCACGCCCGCGACCCTAGTGAGGAGAAGCGGCTCAGAAAATGGATGGATGAAACTGACATTTTCTTAATAAATTATGCTCAACTTACAAATCGTCTGACTTCAGCGACATTCCACTCAATAACTTCCACTGTACTTTTGTAACATTGGCACAAAGGGTCTCTTGGTTGAACTAGCTGTTGCTGATACAAATAATTTCTTCTTAGGAGCGAGTGATCAACCAGAATCAACTTGATGTGTTTGGAATGAAGCTTCCAACTGGTTTCCAGCTAATTGGACAAGTGGTACGTGTTTTTTTTTTTTTTAAACATCATAATTTTACTACTTCCTGTTGCTGCATAGTGTACAGTACAAGTACATCTAAATCAATTACAATAGTGTCAAAACTTTGATTTAATTAGGGTGTTTCATTCAAAAAGTGTGATGCACTACACACACACAGTGAAATATTTAATGATTATATATCTATATATCTCTCTCTCTCTCTCTCTCGCTCTCTCTATATATATATTTATATAGCTCTCTCTCTCTCTATATATATATATATATAGATAGATAGATAGATATCTATATAGCTATAGATATCTCTCTCTCTCTCTCTCTCTCTCTCTCTCTCTCTATATATATATATATCTATATATATATATATATATCTATATATATCTACAGATATAGATATATATAGATATATAGATCTCTCTCTCTCTCTCTATATATATATATATATAGATATCTAGATACAGCTATCTATATCTAGCTATATATATATATATACACGATACTGTACATGTACTGTAAGTGGTTTTTATAGTCGTAGGGCCCTCCTGAAGAAAAAACCATAACTTTGCCCATGACAAAAATGAGCTTGACACCCCTGCCTAGAGGGAGCCCGCACAATAACACACTTCGAGAACCACTGCTCCACGCACTGTTGTTTTATACATAATTGTTCTCCACATGACCCTCAAAGTGGACTAGAGTGATACATTTAAAATTAACAATTAAAAAAAAAAAATGTCTGAAGGTGGGAACCACAAAAATTATTTTTCCACCCCACCTTTGCCACCAAAGTTACGGCACTGGCCTGTACGATATGTAGCAATAAGTACCACATATCTTAAGGTAATACTTGCACGGTAAACGTGTTTGGCAGTGTATCATTGAGATTAGTCTATTGCTGCATTACAGTATGTTGTATACTTTAGAAGCCAATTTGGTAAGTTATGAATTCATCAATATATCCAAATATTATCCACATCCAATACAACTTTCCCTACTTGACTAAATGTTCATTTACGTTTTGAATTTTACTGCTAATTTTGGGGGCAAGTGTCCTGAGAGTTGAACTGGATGCTAATTTTGTGGCGTCTTCTAAGTAAATTTGCATATAAAATGAAAATGATCTGCATTTAATTAATCCTTCCAAGTTGACATTTGTCTCTTAACATCTCAGGGTCTGTCAGACTACATGAAGTGGCTCACTCGGTTCTCCACCAAGCAACAAGACAATTCCACCAGACCAATCACGTTTCGGTCTTTTGCCAGGTTTGTGTAATAATAATGACACTAATATTAATAACCTTATATTGATACAACCCCAATTCCAATGAAGTTGGGCTAAACATAAATAAAAACCGAATACAATGATTTGCAAATCATGTTCAACCTATATTTAATTGAATACACTTCCAAGACAAGATATTTATTGTTCAAACTGATCAACTTTATTGTTTTTAGCAAATGATCATAAACTTTGAATTTTATGGCTGCAACATGTTCCGAAAAAGCTGGGACAGGTGGCAAAAAAGACTGAGAAAGTTGAATGCTCATCAAACACCTGTTCACCCACAGGTGAACAGGCTAATTGGGAACAGGTGGGTGCCATGATTGGGTGTAAAAGGAGCTTCCCTGAATTGCTCAGTCATTCACAAAGAAAAAAAGATGGGGCGAGGTTCACCTTTTTGTGAACAAGTGCGTGAGAAAATAGTCGAACAGTTGAAGGACAATGTTCCTCAACGTACAATTGCAAGGCATTTAGGGATTTCATCATCTATGGTGCATAATATCATCAAAAGGTTCAGAGACTCTGTACAAAATCACTGCATGTAAGCGGCAAGGCCGAAAGCCAACATTGAATGCCCGTGACCTTTGATCCCTCGGGCGGCACTGCATCAAAAACCGACATCAATATGTAAAAGGATATCACCACATGGGCTCAGGAACACTTCAGAAAACCAATGTCAGTAAATACAGTTTGTCGCTACGGCCGTAAGTGCAACTTGAAACTCTACTGTGCAAAGCAAAAGCCATTTATCAACAACACCCAGAAACGCCGCCGGCTTCTCTGGGCCCGAGCTCAGTGTTGCAGCCATAAAATTCCAAGTTAATGATTATTTTCTAAAAACAATAAAGTTGATCAGTTTGAACATTAAATGTCTTATGTATTCAATTAAATATTGGTTGAACATGATTTGAAAATCATTGTATTCTGTTTTTATTTGTTTAACACAAAGTCCGAACTTCATTGGAATTGGGGTTGTATTTAATTACATTATTTACTCCCTACCAAGAGCATGTGATTAGTAAGAAAAAAAACAAATGACACAGGGTTGGATTAATGGGAAATCCATCAGACGGCTTTAACGGGAAAACCATCGCTATGACTATCAAGAACTTCTGGGCCGAGGTCACCTTAGTGAAAAGCCAAACTTTGGTATGAAAATACACACACGAGTGCACTCAACATTATCATTACAGAGAAACAGAACTAATTGAGTTACTTTGATATTACAGGTTCTCCTTCCTCATCCACTTAATGACCCCACAGAGTTTGGAAGCTTGCAAGATTTATTTAGTATCAGTCGGAAAGAAGGGTGTGTATGATTAAAAATAAATTTACCTGCAATACACTACAGTAATTTTCATTTTTTTGTTATTGTTACATCTATACTGTACTGTACCGATCATCCACTGCAGGTACCTTGGGGGCCTCCGGCTCCTGCAAGCGACTTGTAAGAAATTCTACCAGTTCTGCTGCAAACATGGGTGAGATTTTGTTGACGTTCTAATATTGAATACATCATTCAAAGTAAGAATTGTACTCATTTTATCTTTGAAAAATGTCATCATTCACCAACCAATTTAAGAGGACAGGTCCTCTTAAAAGGGAACACATTATGGACACTTGTTTGCTTGGGTCTCTGGAGTGCCTACCCACACAACAAATGTGAAATTAAATAAGTACATATTTTTTGAGCTACCTATTTTCGGAAAACTTTAGCAAGCCATTCGGCATTATGTTACTGTTAAACTTTTACGTCACAGTGTGGCTAATCAACACAGTGCTGTGACGAGTTTTTCCGCACTATGATTCCCCAGCTACGCAAGGTAAGTTGTCGGACTACAGGGAAACACTATCATATCAAATCCAAAAGGTAAGCACAGCTGTAGATTAGCGTAAATTAGTAGTGTTATCAATATTAGTATTCAATAAATGGCATTGCCTAGGTGAAATGATACATATTTCTTTGCTGCTACAGACAAATGACTCGATGTCTCGCAAAAGCTACTCGTATTTAGTTATTTACAACCCCAATTCCAATGAAGTTGGGACATTTTGTTAAACATAAATAAAAACAGAATACAAGGATTTGCAAATCATGTTCGACCTATATTTAATTGAATACACTACAAAGACAAGATATTTAATGTTCAAACTGATAAACTTGATTGTTTTTAGCAAATAATCATTCACTTAGAATTTTATGGCTGCAACATGTTCCCAAAAGGCTGGGACAGGGTCATGTTTACCACCTTTTCTTTTAATAACATTCAATAAACGTTTGGGAACTGAGGACACTAATTGTTGAAGCTTTGTAGGTGGAATTCTTTCCCATTCTTGCTTGATGTACAGCTTCAGCTGTTTAACAGTCCATGGTCTCCGTTGTCGTATTTTATGCTTCATAATGCGCCACACATTTTCAATGGGACTGCAGGCAGGCCAGTCTTGTACCCGCACTCTTTTACTATGAAGCCACGCTGTTGTAACACGTGTAGAATGTGGTTTGGCATTGTCTTGCTGAAATAAGCAGGGGCGTCCATGAAAAAGACGTTGCTTGGATGGCAGCATATGTTTCCAAAACCTGTATGTACCTTTCAGTATTAATGGTGACTTCACAGATGTGTAAGTTACCCATGCCTTTGGCACTACCACAGCCCCATACAATCACAGATGCTGGCTTTTGAACTTTGCGTCCATAACAGTCCGGATGCTTCTTTTCTGCTTTGGCCCAAAGGACACGACGTCCACAATTTCCAAAAACTGAATTTGAAATGTGGACTCGTCGGACCACAGAACACTTTTCCACTTTGCATCAGTCCATCTTAGATGAGCTCGGGCCCAGAGAAGCCGGCGGCGTTTCTGGGTGTTGTTGATGAATGGCTTTTGCTTTGCATAGTAGAGTTTCAAGTTGCACTTACGGATGTAGCGCCGAACTGTATTTACTGACATTGGTTTTCTGAAGTATTCCTGAGCCCATGTGCTGATATCCTTTACACATTGATGTCGGTTTTTGATGCAGTACCGCCTGAGGGATCGAAGGTCACGGGTATTCAATGTTGGTTTTCGGCCTTGCCGCTTACATGCAGTGATTTCTCCAGATTCTCTGAACCTTTTGATGATGGTATGGACCGTAGATGATGAAATCCCTAAATTCCTTGCAACTGTACATTGAGGATCATTGTCCTTAAACTGTTCGACTTTTTTCTCACGCACTTGTTCACAAAGAGGTTGAACCTTGCCCCATCTTTGGGCACTGAGCAATTCAGGGAAGCTCCTTTTATACCCAATCATGGCACCCACCTGTTGCCAATTAGCCTGTTCACCTGTGGGATGTTCCTCACAGGTGTTTTATGAGCATTCCACAACTTTCTCAGTCTTTTTTGCCACCTGTCCCAGCTTTTTTGGAACGTGTTGCAGCCATAAAATTCAAAGTTTATGATCATTTGCTAAAAACAATAAAGTATCAGTTTCAACATTAAATATCTTATCTTTGTACTGTATTCAAAATGAATATAGGTTGAGCATGATTTGCAAATCATTGTATTCTGTTTTTCATTTATATTTAACACAACGTCCCAACTTCATTGGAATTGGGGTTGTACATCAATGCTAGTGTTTTTCATTGATGCGTTCCTTCAACGTGTCTCCATAGCATCGCATTGACAAAGAAGAACTTCACACTGAAGTATGACACAAATATTCCTCGACAAGTGGTGAGGGTCTTCTCCTGGACTAATTGATTAATTGCTAAGAGTTTAAACTAAAAGAGGAAACTCAAATGTCCCTTTCTGTCTTTTTCTTTTGTAGGGCCTCGCTGGGAGCAGGTTAATAACTTTCTTCCCTCCTATCATCCAATTCAAATGGCATACGACACACATTTACTTGCTTTTCAATGCAATTTGCCCTGGTTAATGTATGTGGTTCATGCAGTTAATATGAAAAAATGTACTGGTCTTGCAATATTCTGTGCAGCGCCATCGTCTCAGCTGCCCTGAAGTGTCTCATGACATTTTTCCACCTCACAGATAATGTAAGGAGGTCAGGTATGCTCAGACCTGTTTTTATTGTTACCTCCTCCAAGTGCAGACTGTAGAGTCTTTCCAAATGATTCAACCCCATTACAAATTCATTCATTCATTCATTTTCCGTACCGCTTATCCTCACTAGGGTCTTGGGTGTGCTGGAGCCTATCCCAGCTGACTGTGGGCGAGAGATGGGGTACACCCTGAACTGGTCGCCAGCCAATTGCAGGGCACACATAGACAAACAACCATTCAAACTCACATTCACACTTGTGGGTAATTTAGGTTCTTCAATTAAGCTACCATGCATGTTTTGGGGATGTGGTAGGAAACCGGAGTACCTCGAGAAAACCCACGCAGGCACGGGGAGAACATGCAAACTCCGCACAGGCGAGACTGCATTTGAACCCAGGTCCTCAGAACTGTGAGGCAGATGTACTAACCAGTCGTCCACCGTGCCTCCCCCTTTACAAATTATATAATAAAACGTAAAATGGTTTTCATCCAACCCACAAGGACAATTTGAAAGCTTGTCTACTGAAAGTTAAAACATTTTGCAAGACAATGTAATTTAGAATGGGAGTTGAATACAGTGGGTACGGAAAGTATTCAGACCTCCTTCAAATGTTCACTTTGTTATATTGCAGCCATTTGCTAAAATAATTTAAGTTAATTTTTTTCCTCATTAATGTCCACACAGCACCCCATATTGACAGGAAAATAAAACGGAATTGTTGAAATTTGTGCAGCTTTATTACAACCATTGGGGTTGTAATAAATCAGCCCAACAATTAGTGTCCTCAGTTCCCAAATGTTTATTGAATGTTGTTAAAAGAAAAGGTGATGTAACACAGTGGTAAACATGACCCTGTCCCAGCTTTTTTGGAACGTGTTGCAGCCATAAAATTCTAGGTTGATGATAATTTGCTCAAAACAATCAAGTTTATCAGTTTGAACATGAACTATCTTATCTTTGTAGTGTATTCAATTAAATATAGGGTGAACATGATTTGCAAATCATTGTATTCTGTTTTTGTTTAACACAACGTCCCAGCTTCATTGGAATAGGGGTTGTAAAAAAAGAAACACTGAAATATCACACAGTAATAAGTATTCAGACCCTTTGCTGTGACAGTCATATATTTAACTCAGGTGCTGTCCATTTCTTCTGATCATCCTTCAGATGGTTCTACATCTTTATTGGAGTCCAGCTGTGTTTGATTATACTGATTGGACTTGATTAGGAATCCCACACACCTGTCTATATAAGACCTTACAGTTCACAGTGCACGTCAGAGCAAATGAGAATCATGGTCAAACGAACTGCCCGAAGAAGAAGAATCCTCTTTATTGTCATGAACATGCATGCATGCACACAAAATTTGTTCTCTGCATTTTACCCATCACAGTGAACACACACTTGTTAGTGGAACACACTGGAGCAGGGGGCAACTTGAGCGCCTGGAGAGCAGTTTGGAGTATCGGTGTCTTGCTCAAGGACACCACAGCCGTTTGTCCGGGAGGTGTTGGTGGATGGTCCAGTTGGGGTCTTGACCCTAGGTCCCCACGGTGGCAGACTATGATCTTAACCATTGGGTCACGGCTGACCCCCTGAAGAGCTCAGAGACAGAATTGTGACAAGGCACAGATCTGGCCAAGGTTTAAAATAATTCTGCTGCATTTAAGGATCCTAAGAGCACAGTGGCCTCCATAATCCTGAAATGGAAGACGTTTGGGATGACCAAACCCTTCCTAGAGCTGGCCATCCGGCCAAACTGAGCAATCGGGGTAGAAGAGCCTTGGTGGGAGAGATAAAGAAGAACCCAAAGATCACAGTGGCTGAGCTCCAAACAGGCAGTCAGGAGATGGGAGAAAGTTCTAGAAAGTCGATCATCACTGGCGCCCTCCACCAGTCAGGGCTTTATGGCAGAGTGGCCCGACTGAAGTCTCTCCTCAGTGCAAGACACATGAAAGCCCGCATGGAGTTTGCTAAAAGAAACACCTGAAGAATTCCAAGATGGTGAGAAATATGATTCTCTGGTCTGATGAGACCAGGATAGAACACTTTGGCCTTAATTTTAAGCGGTATTTGTGGAGAAAACCAGGCACTGCTCATCACCTATCCAATACAGTCTCAACGGTGAAGCATGGTGGTGGCAGCATAATTTTTTTTTTCAGCTGCAGGACAGGACAACTGGTTGCAATCGAAGCAAAGATTAATGCGGCCAAGTACTGGGACATCCTGGAGGAAAACCTTCTACAGAGTGCTCAGGGCCTCAGACTGGGCCGAAGGTTCACCTTCCAACAAGACAGCGACCCTAAGCACACAGCTCGCTGTATTAGCTCAAAAGGGTGCTTCGACTAAATACTGAGCAAAGGCTCTGAATACTTATGGCTGTGTGATATTTGTTTTTTTAAAATAAATCTGCAACAAATAAAAAATAAAATTTCTGTCAATATGGAGTGCTGTGTGTACATTAATGAGGAAAACAATTTAACTAATGGTTTTTGCAAATGGCTGCAATATAACAAAGAGTGAAACATTTAAGGGGGTCTGAATACTTTCAGTACCCACTGTAATTTTGATTGCAACTATATGTATGTTTGTTACCACTACAGCTAAAAACCTTAATTACAACAATAACATGGAAACAAACACAACCTCAATTGCACTTGGTGGGAGTCACAAACAACAGCAACATGCAAATCAGCTTTCATACTGAAGTCTCATGTTAAGATGATATGATATTAAGCAATGACAAACTGTATTGTTTACATGCATACCAGGATCTCCCAAAGCCAGTCCGAGCCAACTTCATTCTCAGTGTGGAAACTGATGAACTTTTCATTACCGCGGGCCTTCAAGACAGGGTGGTGCAGGTTAGTATCACATGTAAACAGGGCTGGACTGGCAATCGGGTGTACTGGGCGATTGCTCGGTGGGCCGACAGTCATCAAAGGGCTGACCGATGCTATTAAAACAATATATTCATTATTGTTTCCTCTTTATTATCCGACAGACCGGCCGCCATTTTAGCTGGGGTGGCCAGCTGTTCCACCTTGATATTGACAAATGTCTGAACCAGTCAGGTTTTTGTGCATAAGCGCCTGATTCCTCTGTGGAAGGTCTTGATTTATTAATATTACAACAATGTGGTACGAGTAATGTGGGGTACTTAGGTTTTAGAAGTAAAAGCTTCAAACATCAGTATTTTATTTTTTATGTTCTGAGCTATTTGTACGATTAAATGAAGGGGGGGATGTCAACTACCAACAACAAAATGATGCACAAATGGAACACACACACAGACCTACTTTTACACTACAAAAAACACATAAAACATCTAATTAACAACAAAATGTGTAATCAGCTACAACTACATACAGTTGAAAGCAGAGGTTCACATACACTGTATAAAAGTAAATATTTCCGTCCGTATTCCGTAACGGACAAAAACGCATATCAACACTTGAGGACGCTGGAGCCGTAATATCAGATCCTTTCGCGTAGCCACATTACACAAAAGGTAATACTGTTATTGTAATGGCAGTAATGTAATCCTCTAATATCACAGCCAAAGAGGTGATCACTGCTGAAAAATGAAGTACAGTGGGTACGAAAAGTAGTCAGACCCCCTTAAATGTTTCACTCTTATTGAAGCCATTTGCTAAAATAATTTCTTTTTTCCCCTCATTAATGTACTTACAACACCCCATATCGACAGGAAAAAAAAAATTTGGGGACATTTTTGTAGATTTAAAAGAAAAACTGAAATATCACACAGCCATAAGTATTCAAACCCTTTGCTCAGTATTTAGTAGAAGCACCCTTATGAGCTAATAAAGCCATGAGTCTTTTTGGGAATGATGCAACAAGTTTTTCACACCTGGATTTGGGGATCCTCTGCCATTCCTCCTTGCAGAACCTCTCCAGTTCTGTCAAGTTGAATGCTGAACGTTGGTGGACAGCCATTTTCAGGTCTCCAGAGATGCTCAGTTGGGTTTAAGTCAGGGCTCTAGCTGGCCCATTCAAGAACAGTCACAGAGTTTTTCGGAAGCCACTTCCGATCCGATACCGATATACTTTTAAAGTGCAAAATAAAAATGTCAGTATACGGTGGGAGCATTGTTTGCTTTCTCCACATGTGCGGCAATACATTTTAGAACTTCTTGATGCAACTGAAGTTTAGTTTTATTGCCAATCACTGTTCCTGCTGTACACGTCTTGGCCTCTGGAGGAAGTGTGAGATGCACGCAATGAAATATACACTTGCAGTAACAAAGAAAGTCGAAGTTGTGATCAAATATGATTGTAACTTGTTTTTTACATAGTTTGAAGAATATATGCCATATAATATTGTTATATTGGCTGTTTGTGTGTTGTTATAAAGTGTTTGTGGACCAATATTCATTATTTTGAGACAGATAAGTGCCGCTAGCTCAATGCTAATTTATGTTAGCTCGTCAATGGTGTTTTTCATTCATTGTTAGCATTGAGGTAGCAATTTTTGTGAACAAAAACGAAGAAACAAAGTCTGTGAACATTTGAACATTAGGTAGGTGTAATTCTTTAGTTGAGTGAGTTTAGTTTTACAGCAAACAAAAACTGGAGTCTCAATAAATTACTTCAGGCAAGCAAAATTCACTCTTGCTCCTTGCTACTATGGGAACTTTAATTTACGCATGAGCCTGTTAGCCATTGGCAGGAATATGTTAGTGCGTCCGCCATAATGAATGTGTCAGTTCTACCTGTATGTAAACATGTCGTCGTGCCTGACGCTCCGACCACTCTGTCTCCTCTGTCAGAGCGTCGGGACTGCGCTCCGGCACTCCCAGAGTGTGGCACTCTGAATCACCAAATGTCACACTCCAACAACATTCTGAGTTTCCGATAGTTCCGGAGTGTAGAGAGCGTTTTTGGAGTGAATTTCCGAACGTACCCGCAGTGTATATAAAATGTCTTGATTCTGGGAGATCTTCGTGGTCTCACATCCCCAAACCCCTGATTCCTTTATTGACTAAGAGGTGTGTCTTACTACATTTGTCCATATAATGTACATAATGTCACTTTGCACAAGCTGTCGCAAGAAATTATGGTTTGTCATGTGCAGGTCTACGAAGGTTTAGTCTACATGGACTTCAGCAAGAAGCTCATGGAAGAACAGGGTTACGGTATTCACATCACTGTACAGTATACGTATACAAACAAATAGGTTTATACATTCGGAAAAATGCACTCCATGTGTGGTGTTTTACACTTTTAGGGAACTACATCTCTATGGATATGTGTGGCCTGCCACAATTCTGGTTGGCCTACATGAGTGACCCCAGCGACTCTGGGCGCATTCATAACAACGTCCGACAACGCTGGCTCAGTGGTAGGCTACTATTCTTTTTCAGGTTGTATTTTTTAAAATAACATGTCAAATCAGGTTTACGGCCATACTACCCTGAGAACGCCCGATCTCATCTGATCTCGGAAGCTAAGCAGGGGCGGGCCTGGTTAGTACTTGGATGGGAGACTCCCTGGGAATACCAGGTGCTGTAAGCTTGGCGGCACGGTGGCCGACTGGTTAGAGCGTCAGCCTCACAGTTATGAGGACCCGGGTTCAATCCCCGGCCCAGCCAGTGTGGAGTTTGCATGTTCTGCCCGTGCCTGCGTGGGTTTTCTCCGGGCTCTCCTGTTTCCTCCCACATCCCAAAAAACATGCATGAATTGAAGACTCAAAATTGCCCGTAGGTGTGAATGTGAGTGTGAATGGTTGTTTGTTTGTATGTGCCCTGCAATTGGCTGGCAACCAGTTCTGGGTGTACCCCGCCTTCTGCCCGATGACAGCTGGGATAGGCTCCAGCACGCCCGCGACCCTAGTGAGGAGAAGCGGCTCAGAAAATGGATGGATGGATGCCAAATCATCATCAGTTATGTTACTAAAAAAAAAAAAAAAAAAGTTACACAATGTTGCAGGTGGCTTTGTGTATAGTATGGATATGTCTTTAGTGTTGTCTATTGTGAAATGTGGGTGCATATTGGTTCTTTATTTAAGATAGTTGTCTTTCTACAGGGGAGCCGCTTGTCATTGAAGTCATGGAGACTTTTGCTCAACTTACTGATCAAGCCAGGTAGTTTAGTTTGTTACACTGCTCAAGAACAAAGATGTTTTTCAGTTGATTTAGGACAATTTTGATGTGCTGAATCCAAATATCACCTTGGTTTTGCTGTTTTACAGTCAGCAAAGTTTGTAACATTTGATTAATGATCTATTAACAACTTGGCATATAAACGTGACCTGAACAAAAGAAGCGTCTTTCAGATTCTACGATGTAAAATTGTCTTAAATAATTTGAAAATGCATAGACAATGTACCAAAAAAAAAATATTGTAACCCAGTATTCAATATTGTTTTGTTTAGATTGTGAACACTTTCCTTAAATCATGTCATGTTTTTTTTAAGGAAACATTTTTAATTTTTAAAACGAGACCTTTATTTCACCTTAGCAGTGACTGAAAGAAACATTCCATCTGTTCGCTCAGGGTGGCTCTAAAGGACAGAGACTGGAACCATCTAGCACAGCTAATGGACCAGAACTTTGAGCTAAGGAGGTAAACCGTCTAGTCTGATGGATTTGTAGGATAGGAAAACTATTTCGAATGGCAAAACATTAAAAATGTAATCCATAAAAGATGTTCTCTGGGGCTTTTGTGTCTTTTGTTTGTCCCAGTACTTGAACATAAATAGAAAGGTGTCTATTATATTGACATAAGGTTACAGTGGGGGAAAAACAGCTATCGTTTACATTAAAATAATCTGTGAACAGGACAAGAATAATTATTCTTTATACAAAGGATTCATTTGAGTGATTTTCCCTCAGTATCTAGCTATCTACAGCCACAAACAGATTTGCACTAAACAGCAAAAACGATATCTCCTACAGGTCTGTGTACTCTGATGAATGCCTTGGTCCTGGCAACCTCATGATGGTGGCCTTAGCAAAGCAGGTTGGTGGTCAGGGAAGTTCATATTTTATTCAACATTCAATTTCATCTTCCTCATAAGTGTTGTGCTCTTTCTTCTAATGTTATGTGCTTTTTGCAGTTTGGCTCAGCTGTGAAGTTACCAGGCAGCGGAGGGTCGGTGGTGGGATTGTGTCTCAACCCAGGAAAACTAGTAAGATTCATTTACAGAACATTTCCAAATGCGGTTGGGGTTTGAGAGAATACACGAATATTTTGTTAAAAAAAAACAAGTCTGAACATGACAAATGTACCGCTTTTTTAACTAGCTGTTGGTGTATGACTGAGCAGCGCAACACCTCATACTCAGTCATACACCACAAAGTCTTGAAGATTTCCATGGAACTTGCTCAAGGGTCACTGTCACTCCTTTTCCTCTTTTTCACATCATCATATTTGTCATGCCCATGGGTAGTGTCGTGGTCTGGGATCAATTCCCGAGACACAATCGCTCTGTGATTAATTGGTGATCTTTCCATGGTGTACGATAGCCCTTTTGCCCTAAATCAGGTGGAATATGCTCCAAATCCCACATCACCCTGTGTAGCATAACCCCCAAACCCAACCACAAATGAATGATTGCACTTCACTGATGGATTTTCAGGTTTAATGGCAGCAAACCCTTAATTTCACCGTAAAAGTTTGGGATTACACACAAAAAAAACAATGTGTAAACTAAAAACCATACTCTTACAATCGTCTATCTTAACAGAACATTTATAAAAATCAGTCATCTGTAGCTTTGAGACCAAAAATCAACAAATGTACAATTCTGGTAACACAAATATTGATGTAGCGATTAATTAAAATACCTTGTGTCTCTATCAAGGGGGTTGCAAAACACAAAATGCTTTACATTTATTTCGCTCTGTTGACTTTTTACTTGGCGGCACGGTACGCAACTGGTTGGCACATCTGCCTCACAGTTCTGAGGACCGGGGTTCAAATCCCAGGCCCGCCTGTGTGGGGTTTGCATGTTCTCCCTGTGCCTGCGTGGGTTTTCCAGTTTCCTCCCACATCCCCAAAATATGCATGGTAGGTTGATTGAAGACTCTAAAATTGCCTGTAGGTGTGAATGTGAGTGCGAATGGTTGTTTGTGAGTGCCACTTTTGCCTTGAAATGATGTTGTGAACATATTCCCGTCTCCAGCGGCGCCAGAACTGTTCTCAAGGAACTGTATACAACTCCACCTGCTTTTGCCATATGGATAAGCACCAGGTGGGGGCAGTAAACCGTTAGATTTCATGTGGAGCAGATGATTGGGTGTGAATGGTTCTAAACTGGCGGCACGGTGGACGACTGGTTAGAGCGTCAGCCTCATAGAGGCTGACGCCCTCACAGAGGACCCGGGTTCAATCCCCGGCCCCGCCTGTGTGGAGTTTGCATGTTCGCCCGTGCCTGCGTGGGTTTTCTCCGGGCACTCCGGTTTCCTCCCACATCCCAAAAGCATGCATTAATTGGAGACTCTAAATTGCCCGTAGGTGTGACTGTGAGTGCGAATGGTTGTTTGTTTGTATGTGCCCTGCGATTGGCTGGCAACCAGTTCAGGGTGTACCCCGCCTCCTGCCCGATGACAGCTGGGATATGCTCCAGCACGCCCTTGTGAGGAGAAGCGGCTAAGAAAATGGATGGATGGATGGATGGTTCTAAACTGTCAGACACACTCCACCAACGTAATTGGAGTGGCGTGCATTCATCACAAAGTCACATTTTCTTTCGGATAGGTAAGTGCTCAGTTTCTGCGTCTCCAGCTCACCCAAGGCTGCTTTAAACTCATTTTGGGCGCCAACAATTTTGTTCCCTGGTCACATCGGATTTGTCAGACTGCACCTCTGATTGAAATGAAACATCTCAAGGTGTTAATAAATGCATAACTGAACAGGTCCCCTAATAACTCTATGTGAATAGCACGAGAACAAAAGTAAATAAGTCAGTACCGTTTGTGTTGTTTCCTTCCTTCTGTTGTCACAAACGGACCAAAACAGTCCATGCCGCAGTGTGTGAAGGGAGGAGAGGGCTCTAAGCATTGTGGAGTCTGTGGCAGATCAAACACTGACTGATGAATGAAGCAACACCTTTACTCATTCTTGGAATCCAGTAGCCATTAGATCTGATTTCAGTTATGGTGAATCCTTTTCCTTTGTGTTTTACCTTGTTGTGGCAGTGAGATATTATGAGCTTGGTGGCATAATGATCTTTCAGAATCACAATTGGGTGTTTGAAAGAGTCATTCATTGGTGAATGTCTGATTCTCCCTCTCACCTTGAGGAGACCATCTGTGTCCATGAAAACGTCGCGTTTAAGCAGTTTGTGCAGTTTGTGACATGGGAGTTGTTTTCCTTTGTTCAATAGTTTTATTTCCTGTCCATAATTTTGACTCTGCACTTCCCGAATTATCACCTGTTCACCATTTTCTTGTTCACTCACTGTAGCCGATGCATTTGACTTGACATGTCTAGCTATTCTTTGATTGCTTTGGACCATGAAGAGAACTTACTCAGACATTCAGCAAGACTCGTAGTGTCTGTGACCTTAGTTAACAGTGTCTGTACTTTTCTGACTTCTGGGTCTCCTACGACCAGATTCACTTCAACTGTTTGTGGAGTGGGTAGTTTTTCCACAAGAAGGCGGGACCAGTGAACCAGCTAGACTTAATCAGCTCATTGACAGTCATGCCCCTTGATACACTGTCAGCTGGCTTTACTTCTGATGACACACAAAACCATTGACATGGGGTTGTACTTTGTCTGATCTTTTGGACCCTGTTAGCTACAAAAGTGTGGAAACGACGTGCATTGTTGTTGATGTAGCCCAATACCACCTTTGTGTTGGTCCATAAATATTCTTTTACATCATAACACAGTTCTTCCCTTAACATGTTACTGACTCGAGACGTAAATTCAGGCCTGGGGATGGTGGTCTGTTTTGTTGCAGCAACTCGAGATTTTGCCGTTACTAGAGAGCAGTGAATCTCATCTTTTGCGTTTTTGGCTGTCAGATAGCTGTGTTGTCCATAACCACTGAAAAGTGGTGCAACTCTATTTCTTTTGGCTCTCCAAAATTACCACGTAAGTAACACAGTGATATGTTTAGTTTTTCCAGATATACAAAGTCACTTTGCCAATTTTCCCAAATTGCCTTCAGTGTGTCCGCCAATTTTCCCAAATTGCCTTTAGTGTGTCCGATAGGGGATCGTCCCATCCAATAACATGTTGGCACATTTCTTGCTAGATCATCTTTCCTCTTAGTACATATGGCGCTAAGAATCCGAGCGGGTCATAGATTGACGCAACAGTGGATGGAATGCCTCTACGTGTGGGTGGCTGGATTTTTAGCATGATGTCGAATTTGCCTCACCGAACTCCTCCCATACCAGAGTTTTTGCTTCAGCGACCACCAAAGCTGCATTCCGCTTGGCCAGCCGGTACCCATCAGCTGCCTCAAGAGTCCCGACTCCTTCTTCAGCTTGACGGCATCCTCGGGGATTGCCGCCACGACAGGCACCTTACGGCCACAGCTTCCCCCTCCAAAAAGGGGGAAGCTGTGGCCGCACCCCCTTCAAAAAGGGTGGGTACTCTGAACTGCTGTTTGGTGCATAGGCACAAACAACAGTCAGGACCCGAAGGTGCAGGGAGGCTACCCTCTCGTCCACCGGGGTGAACCCCAACGTACAAGCACCGAGCCGGGGGCCAATAAGTATACCCACACCTGCTCGGCGCCTCTCACCGTGGGCAACTCCAGAGTGGAAGAGAGTCCAAACCCTCTCGAGAGGACTGGTACCACAGCCCAAGCTGTGTGTGGAGGAGAGCCCGACTATATCTAGTCGGAACTTCTCAACCTCACACACCAGCTCGGGCTCCTTCCCTGCCAGAGATGTGACATTCCACGTCCCTAGAGCCAGCTTCTGTAGCCGGGTATCGGATCGCCAAGGTCCCTGCCTTCGGCCACCGCCCAGCTCGCACTGCACCCGACCCCTATGGCCCCTCCCACAGGTGGTGAGCCCATGCGAAGGGGGACCCACGTTACCCTTTCGGGCTGTGCTTCCAAGTGATTTTATAGTGATTACAGTTTCCACTGCATCATGGGATTTTGGTTGAGGTCACACAGAGCGTTAGTATATTTAGCATACAGCAGAATTGTGTGTAGCCTTGTGCTCCCAACATGCATTGTGCCGTAAAATGTTGAACTGTTGCCATAATAAAGACATTAATCCTTGATCTTCATGAATGGTAAGGATTAACCGTAACATTGATCATGTGTGTTTGTTACCCAGAGTTCCTTGAATGTGTCTCTTTCGTGTGCACTTTTTTTCATGAAACCCTAAATGTGGATTGTGTGCCATAGAGTTACATCCCAGTCAGTTCTGGTGTATGCTAAGTAGCTTTGGGCATCGTTTGAATTTGCGCGATTCCGTTTCCGATTCAGTTTCTTTTTTGATTCTGGTTCCAAACAATTCTCGATTCTGATTCTTTTAGGGGGCTAGGTCAAAAATGTTTGCATGATTTAAGTAAAGGGTGTCCATTATCTTACTATTTCTATCTTGATTTCTCGCTAACAAGCTATTTCTACCTACCTACCTGACTACCTAGCTTGCTAGCTAGCTACCTTGCTAGGTTGCTATTGATATCGCTATCACTATCAAATTATGAACATCCATTTTCTTAGCACCCCGCAGCAGAGACAAGAATGAACATTTGTGGGTTCTTTATAACCTGTATCAACATTAAACTTATGAACTAAAAGGCAATGTTTGTGGAACTAACCCAATTGACTTAATGTTCATTAATTAATGTTTCAGCTAAAAGTTAAATATAGCATTGTTAAAATAATTATTTGGGCCTGTTTCATCATGTCAAATGGTTTATAAGTTTTAACTTGAGTTCCTGTTTTAAGATAGTCGCCTTTTATTTTGAAGGGTAAGCTCTTGGCTTTACGCCGATCCGATCGGTATCGGCCGATAATTAGCATTTTATGCTGATCGGCTTTCATGTCATAATTCGCTGATCCGATCAATGACGTCAGCGATCGGCTTTGCATAAGACATTTAACTCCGCGTCGCCATTGCGTATGAATACAAAAGCTTGTTTATTTTTAGACTTGTCACGTACTGTAACTATATGACGACTAAAAAGTTTTTTTTCAATCTTGTCGGTTAAAAATACTTCATCGGTGTGGGACTATTTTGCGGTGTCTCAGACAAACAACACAAGTTATTTGCAGTCTGTGCACAAATGAAGTACGTTGTGGGGAACGTCATCTAAATGCTCCAACACAAATTTGATCGGCACCTGAAGAATCTCCACAAGGAGGAGCATGCCGCGTTCAAGCAACGCAGCGTGAAAAAAAAGGAAAAGCCAAACGGACGCAAACTCTGTACAACACCCGTCCATACAGCCGGTAGTTAGAAAGTGAGAGTAAGCATGTCATTAACAGTATTTATTAAAGTAATTTAATTTCAATAAAGTAATTTAATTACAGTAAGTTAGCACCCATTATTTCTGTCATGTTGTAATGTTGATCTGACCTAAATTTATGTCAGTGGCCAATCCGTGAATGCCCCGTAGAGGTCATTGTTTTAACTTTTGTCGAAAATCCTAGAGAATAATTTTGAGCTGGGATGGGCTCCAGCATGCCCGCGACCCTTGTGAGGACAAGCGGTACAGAAAATGGATTGATGGATACAGTACTCGGTATACAGTACACAAGTATACACAATAAATGAACAAGTCATGTAAATGGACACATTTCTCCATCTTGTGATCAGATCGGTGATGGGTTATCGTTTTTTTAAACTTGCTGATCGGTGATCGGCCCCAAAAATTCTGATCGTGTAAAGCCTAGTAAGCACTGGAACTCAGCATTTTGACACGAAAAGGGACTTCACACAGCACCGGCGATATTTTAATTATTTATTTATTTATTTTTGTATGGAACTAAATGCTATAAAATGCTGATTCCTTCCCCGATTTTCACTGATGAGGCACAAGGTAAGTGTTTGTGATACTGTGAGACGTTTATGATTTTTGTCCCAATTAATTGTGATGTGAAGTTGCTGTGGTGAAGTTTTAGCGCAATGTTGAGCTTTTTATTTTCTGTTGTCGGCGTTTACGTTAGTTCGAAGACTAAAATAAACGCTAAAAACCATCAGTGTAAAAGTGCATCCAACCATTTAACTTGTTAGCTGTCTCATTGTTGGCATAGATGTATTTTATTGTTTCACTCATCCAATTGACTGACAGTTGACTTCACTGAAGCTCCGCATGGTGGAGGCTGAGGCTCGGAGCGTGTCTGATGCATCACATCGTGAAAACCTCCTTTGCTCAATATAATCTTATCCCAAGTGTTGCACTGAGGCGACTGGTCATTCATTTTAACAAAGTTAAGACACCCTTTTGTTCGCTGCTGCCGCCACCGTAGGGCACAAGCACGTCTTCTTGTGTGCTCTTCTTCGTTGGTTTTCACCATTTCTTCTTCGGGGTGGGCGGACTGTCGGCATCAAAACTGGGAACTGAAATTCGTGACTGGTCCGTTTTAGTCACATGCTGTGATGACGTACTCAGCGTGCCCCTTGGTTCTACATACCATCTACGCCGCTGCCTTCTTTATCGATTTTGCAGGATAATGAAACGTATCATCTGGTCATCTAGTTCCATTTGTTCTAGCAGACACTGTTCCACGGTTGCCAATGTTGTTGCTTTGGTCCTTGTTACCGAAAGAAAAGTAAAAACGGCTACCGGAAATGGCCCAAAAAATGCAGAGGAAACTCCACCTTGTGGTGTCCTAGCCAATACCAGCTGTAGCGACACCCCCGACTTGGAGGTGAACTGCAGTACATTTTCAAAACTGCGCGCGTGGGTTGCGCTTGAGTATAAAGGCAAACTGCGCGCGGGAAAGTGACAGTCGCCGCCCGCACGAGTATAAAGAAGTTTTAATTCTTGACACAACAGACTACCTTAACAAGGTACTCACACTTCTCAGTGATACCAATACATGAAAGACTCAAAAGAGACCCCACCAGCAGGTACAAGAGAAGTATTACTGAGCACTTACAAATGTTAAAGAAGTCAGGAACCATCAACTCTACTCTTTATTACCGGCTATATCCAAATTCCTGGCATTTATGGTCTGCCAGAAATACACAAAAAAGGACCACCGCTCAGACCCATTGTTAACAGCATCAACTCTGTTAGTTATAACATTGCTAAGTATGTCGCCAACATCCTACACCCTTGGTTGGCAAGACTACACACACAATCACAATGGACTTTGTTGATAAGGTCTGAGACCTTAAGCTGGATGAAAATCAAACTATGGTTTCATTCAATGTCACCTCTTTGTTCACATGCATTTCAACCCAGGATGCATTGGAAACTGAGGCCTACTGCTTGATAAAAGCCTCTAAGACAGGAACACACTTAACACCGAACAGATATGCCACTTGCTGGAACTTTGTCTAAACACCACATATTTGCACTTCATGGGAACATTTTAGAGAGAAAAACATGGTTGTGCTATTGGCTCCCCGGTATCCCGCGTCGTAGCAAACCTGTACATGGAGGACATGGAAAGGAGAGCTCTGAACTCCTTTAAGGGAATAACTACAAGTCATTGGTACATATATGTGGGTGACACATGGGTTGAAATCAAAAGCCAAGAAGTGCAAGCCTTCACCAAGCACATGAACACAGTGAACAATAATATCACGTTCACACGGGAGGATGTCAAAGACAATAAATTGCCTGTTTTGGGCTGTGATGTCCAGATTGGAGACGACACGGGCCTCCATGTTAGGGTTTACAGAAACACACACACTGACCAATACTTACTTTTTGATTCACGTCACCTTCTGGAACGCAAACTGGGCGTTATCCCTACCCTACCACACAGAGCTGAAAACGTTCCAACCAGTCCACAGGCCAAAAAGAGCACAGACACGTAAGGGAGGCCCTCCAAACCTGCGGTTAACCCAGCTTGTCGTTTGTGAAAAGTGCATCCAATTCCAGAAGGGACAGGAGCAAGGTGGATGAGAAAACAGTGTGACAGACGCAACAATATTGTCATTTCGTATGTATCAGGTCTGTCTGAGAAACTCAGAAGGTCTTTCAACCAACACAACATTCCGGTATTTAAACCTGGGAACACCCCAAGACAATGACCTGACACCACACACAGAAAAGTAATCTGGTGCATGCAGTCAAGTACAGTGAGGAATGCACAGATACATACATCAGGGAAACCAAGCAACCACTGAGTAGAAGCATGGCACAACACAGATGGGCAAACTCCTCAGGTCACAACTCTGCTGTCTACCTGCACCTCCAAGAGAAACTGCACTCTTTTTAGGACGTAAATGTGTATATTCTGAACAGGGAAGACAGATGGTGTGAAAGAGGTGTGAGAGAGGCCCTATGCACAAAGGTGGAAAAACCATCGCTAAACAGAGGAGAGGGCTCACGGCATCACCCATCTCTTCACAATGCCGTCCTTTCGTCCATTCCAAAGAAACTCAATAATTCTGTCTCCAGCAAACAGCACGGCCTCCTTGACCATTAGGGAACGTCACGACCACTTTACAACTGAATGGAATACCAATGAGGGCGTTTCCACCCAACGACTCTGGTGGACTGACAATGGCCTCTCGGCCAGACGGCTTAACGGCTGTCCCCCTGTTTTGCATTCCAAAAGAATGATTCCATACATGGTGTGGGGGATGCCCCTAAATTGGCGCATCAATAGTTGAGTTTTCCACACAAACACTGGCTAGTGGGTCCTAACTAAGCCTTGTTGCATGAAGTGATGAAGCCTGCTCTGATGAAAGGCGAAACGTCTTCGAAGACAAACAGATCAGTCCAGTTCTGATCGATTCAATGCCCTGAGAACAAAAGATCTCCTGTTTACATTGTGTAACTAACTCACCAGCACCACAATGAATAGAAACATTGATTTAACACTGTTGTCAGTAACTTACTGTAAAATCCCTGTGAAATGTCTAACAGTGTGGGATGGGCTCCAGCTCCTCCATGTCCCTGAATTAATGTGTTGTATCGCGGTTCATCGTTCATGCATTTGGAGCACTGTGCAAATGAAATATTTTTTTTAAGTATCATTAAGTTTAAGTATATTTTAATAAGTCTAAATGTGTTTAAAGCATATAGAAGAGGTAAAACTGTAAAGATGTTTATGATTTTCACCGATTGTGGGTTTGTCAGGAACGTATCCCCCACCATAAACAGGCATTCACTGTATATAATTCAAAGCATCTCTTTCATCTTTTAAATGATCTCCATAGATACTCTGAAACGTATACTATTGCAACATACTTGCTGCATTGTGTAACCCACTTTTTACATGAGCTTTGCTATACATATGTACAGTATGGGTAGTTACAACGTACTAGTAGGCTTTACACGATCAGGATTTTGGGGGCTGATTACCGATCAGCGAGTTAAAAAAAAAAAACGATAACCGATCACCGATCTGTTCACAAGATGGAGCAATGTGTCTATTTAAATGACTTGTTCGTTTACTATATATACTTGTGTACTGTATGCTGAGTATCTTCAAAAGTATTATCTAGTCCAGTGATTCCCAACCAGTGTGAGCAATTTTCAGGTGTGGTGTGGGAAATTTTTACTTAACTGCTCAAAGGAATAATGTATCTTTGTTCCTCTATTCATGCCAGTGAGGCATAGGGACAGACAGAACAAATAAATTCTCTTCTATTAGATGGCAGGAAGTACATACCGTACTTACTGTATATCTACTTTTTGTGAATTTTTTTTTTGTTGGTGTGCCGAGAGATTTTCCAATTGTAAAATATGTGCCTTCGCTCCATAAAGGCTGGAAATCACTGCTCTAGTCAGGTCATGTATTCTAATCAGTCAGGTCAAACCAACATTACAACATGACAGAAATAATAAGTGCTAACCTACTGTAATTGAATTACTTTATTGTAATTGAATTATTTAACACAAACACACCAAAACTTTAGAGCATGATTCGACATAACGCCGGCATGTTTACGTACAACCGTTAGTGCTAGCACTAGCTTGCTAGGCTACATAATATTTTGTTACCTGCTTGCGAGCCATATCGTATTAAAAGTACGTGAACATACCTCAAGAAAGCCTTGAATTACAGTCCTCTCCTGAGCACCGGTGAACACTACCACGTTTTCCCCCACTTTTTTCTTATAATACACGTGTCGCTGTCATCACCATGGTAACGAGTGTATCCGGTCGTGTTTGAGATAAAATAGCCCCGTGATCATAAAAGGCAGGATTCTATTGTAGTAGTCTGACATAGTGCAATCGTGAAAGACCAAATTTGTCTTGTTGTCTGATCCAGGAATTACATGTTGTCTGTCTCACACTGCCGTCTTTTTTTTTTTTTTTTTTTAAATCAATAACTTTTAGCTGTTAGATATTTACAGTATTACGTCAAAAGACACGCAACAAGGCTAAAAATAAACTAGCTTTTGGATTCAAATATACTGTACACGATGGCGATGCGGAGTAAATGTCTTTTGCGTAGCTGATCAATGACATCATTGATCGGATCGGCGAATTATGATCAGCGATCAGACGATCAGCATCCATCCATTTTCTTTACCGCTTATCCTCACTAGGGTCGTGGGCATGCTGGAGCCTATCCCAGCTATCTTCGGGCGTGAGGCGGGGTACACCCTGAACTGGTCGACAGTCAATCGCAGGGCACATAGAAAAAAACAACAATTCGCACTCACATTCACACCTACGGGTAATTTAGAGTCTTCAATCAACCTACCGTGCATGTTTTTGGGATGTGGGAGGAAACCGGAGTACCCGGAGAAAACCCACGCAGGCATGGGGAGAACATGCAAACAAAGGCCGGGATTTGAACCCCGGTCCTGAGAACTGTGAGGGAGATGTGCTAGCCAGTCGCCCACCGTTCCGCCGCCGATCAGCATAAAATGTTAATTATCGACGGATACCGATTAAGCCTATCAGATCGGTGTAAAGTCTAGTTACTAGTAATGTACATAATATTACCATCAACATTTGCAGCATTTCCACTAGGATACACTATGGTTGTTTCCAAATATGGTTATTTCTTAACACGTTAATGTATGTAACTTAAGTACCAAGTTGGTACAGGTTGGTTACATGTCAGCTGTAAAACCAGCAATCTCTGGTTGTCTGATGCAGCTTTTGTCTGTCCCATCAGGTGGAGATGAGACAAGCTTTCCAGGAGGCCGGCTGTGTATTTTGTGTCATCACGCCATACAACCCGTCTGCCAGCACTGTCATCAGTTAACTGGAACTGCTTCCCCATGGCTCAAGTCAGGCCCCTCAAGGCCAACACGGGCCACTGGAGGAATATCAAAAAATGGAAATGCAAATACATAAATAGGTACATGCAGTTGGTTCTAACAGTGTGTCATCTATGTGAAACATGTGCCACTCCGAAACAATAAGGCTAATACTTAACTCATTCACTGCCAGCCTTCCCAGTTAACATGGATATTTGACTTCTAAAGCCGTCAATGGCAGTGATTAAAGGAGCTACGCGGTCTTCATGGTCCATATTTCACCAACAAGTTGTTGTTGTATTTTTTGCTGAAGACAACCCTGCGATTGCCTGGCAACCAGTTAAGGGTGTACCCCGCCTCCTGCCCGATGATAGCTAGGATAGGCTCCAGCACGCCTGCGACCCTAGTGAGGAGAAGCGGCTCAGAAAATGGATGGATGGATGGACAATTAAAACTGGCAGTAATTTCCAATAATATAAATAATTTTTGGAGCAATTGTTAAATAACAAATTACATATGGAACGCCCCTTTTACATCTCCAAATCCCCCCCCACAGAACCCCCTATCCCGATCCCAATGAACAACACCTAGCAACCAAAAAATGTTTAATCGACAATCGCTAATTTAATACGTTGAAACATCGCTAATTAATTAGGGTGTCATCGTGTAAATGATACAAACATGGCAAGCGAGAGGCGAGCCATTCTTTCAAGCCTCATGCAGATGAGGAAGACGTTTTGGTCCACAAATACATAAATTCTAGGCCGATTTTTCTGATATTTTCAGAGGTGTAAGTGGGACTAAATAAGAATGTACTGGTAGATTTTGGTGTAGGTCGGCCAGTATTTTGGGACATAAAGTGATGTCACGCATGTCATATGTGGTATGACATGGCTATATCTTCTTTCCTCAAGGAGGTATTTCAACGTTTTGTTTTTGTTTTTTTAACAACAAGCCTTCAAACATGTTTCACAGTCACTGTTTGCACTCATTATTGTATTAAAAAAAAAAAAAAAAAAAACGTCCAGTATTTCAATATAGGAAACAATCACACCACAGAATACATTGAATTTCAATGAGAAAATGTCCTCACCTTCGACCAACTTCATGTCAGGCTGTGACAGGCTGACTTTTCCAAAATGTGGGTGGGCCAAAATCAGGCTGAAAATCAAATATTTTCACCAGGAAACGAGCCTAGAATTACTACAGTAAATTTTTGTTGGGAATCTTTTTCGACGGACATCATTTTAAGTGCGGAACTATGTAATAAGTCCCAATATTCTCACCATTAACTAGGTCTTTTAAATAGTGGGAAAGCCATTTTTTAAAATGTATATTATCTAATTTGTTTCATTCTATTGTGGAGCTCAATATTAATTCATGCAAAAGTCATCCCTTTTTAATGGTCATAATAGCATATTTGTCAAATTCATTATATACGCATTGTACAGGCGGGAATCTATGTAATGCTTTCTACAGTAATTACAAACTAATTTTTGTGTTGTGTTTATTGTTTTACAGGTAAGTTTGTAAAGGGATGGAACATTTCTGGAAAGTTTCCAGTAAATTTCCATGGGAAGTTAAGATGGGCAATTTGTAAATATTCCTAATGGCAAAGTAACTGAGTAGTGAGACGTCGCAAGGCCGACTTTAGGGGCACGTCCCTCGACGAAGTTTTTATGGGCGGTGGTAAGTCACCCTAAACGTCAAAACCTAGCGATGCCTCTGGTTAGACATTTCATCTGCCTTACAGTTCAGAGGTTGGGGGTGCGAATCTGGGCTGTGGGCTCTGACCTTCCTGTGTGCAGTTTGCATGCTTCCTCCCACATTCCAAAAATATATGTTTTTTTTTTTCTGGTGAATTGAAAAAGCTAAACCATAGGTGTCAAACTCAAGGCCCGGGGGGCCAGATGCGGCCCGCCACATCATTTTATGTGGCCCGCGAAAGCAACTCATGCTGGTCAACTTCTGTGATTTTTGCTAAAATCTGTATCCAAATTCCAAATTGTCATAATAATAATAAACAATAATGTTGAGATATTCCATTTTTCTGTTACCAAACCCTTCTTCTACAGTAACTTAAACAATACTTGAACAAACTACTATCCTTGTCTTCTGATTTCAAAACTAGTTATCCCTCAATTTGTTGTGTAATGGTAATAATATGATTTGGTCATGAAACATTTCTATGGTTTCACTGTTCTAACGGCCCTCTGAGGGTAATCATAACTTCAATGCGGCCCGAGACAAAAAATGAGTTGCAGTCCGAACTGTCTGCAAATTGTAGGCGTGAGTGTGAATGGTTGTACTGTATGTGTCCTGGGATTGGCTGGTTACCACGCTGTGCGTGCGTGTGTATACCATGTCATTTGCTGCTTTCTCCAGGGGCGGAGCAGCCCACGGAGTCGCCTGCTGGGTTGCATTCTACCATCCGCTCGCTGATTAGGAGTTGCGGACCCACGAGCTAGTGGGACACTGGTGTGTTTTGACACTTTTTACGTGGGGCTGGGGACCTGCTGGACCATGGCAGCCAGAGAGGACCTCTACAGTCAAATCCTTCCTCGGAGACTCCGACACAAGCGGTCGGGCTCTGTGAAATGCGGCTCCAACTTGGATATGCTGCTGTCTATGGGCTTCCCGAGACCGAGGGCGTAAGTGTCCGGTGTGGAAGGTTGCATGCATGCCACAAGACACACGGAGACCTGACGTGGACATGGCTAATTTGGTGTGGCTTGACGAAACGGTGAAGTTGGAACGCTTGCTTAGTGGACGGCTGCTCTGTACGGTCACTCGCCTTTTTCTTTTGCGCAGTTAGCCGCAATATTACTACCATACAGACAACAATTAATAACATAATCCAGTACTATTCGACGATATATTACATATATATATATATATATATATATAGTACTTTAAAATGTCAGGACAGTAGTGGAGCAAAACTAAATTAGCCGTATTGTATTAACATTAGTATAAAGTTAGCATCACACGGCTTCATACAGTAGTTTCACGAGTTTGACGTTTCGAAATTGAAATTTTCTTCGTGGTTTTCTAGTTAATTAAGAAATACGGTGACGTCATTGACCACGTTCTCCATGTTTTCTTTAACAATTATTTCCATCACAGGGAGTGTGTGCAGTGTATATAAAATATAAAAAAGAAAGAAATGGTTGGTTTTCTGAAATAATAGCATAACATTTAAACCACGCTGCTATATGGCTCTACAAAGAATCATAGTAATTCAGGTTTGATTGACACTGTCTCTGAGAGGTATTCATTTGCATATATTGTTCTAATTCTCGTTGAAATTTGGACTGGAACAGAACTGCGCTACAGTAATCCTTACCTGGGGTTACATTCCAGACCACCCTGCAATAACCGAAATCAGTGCGTTAGATCAACCCTATTTAAATATGCCCAAGGCATGCATTTATGGTACTTAATTTTTCTAAGGTCTTTAAACACACTTTTAAAACTATTTAAACACATCACATCTTGGGAGACAGCAAGAACAATGGATAAGGCAAACATATTGTACAAAATGTCTAAAAAAAATAAATAAAAAATAGTTAACAACTGTAATAATAATATGTGAACCCGCGATCTAGCAAGGGAGTACTGTAATATCTGTCAGGTGTGACCTGTCAGTGTATTTTTCATCAGCATTTAACATTTCTAACCTACATGTCACTCAGTGCCCAATGTGACTATTCCTGGCGTTTCATGGCTGAATGGACATGAGATTGTGAGTCACTGGTCTGAAACAATGACTGAGTCTACAAACAACAGTGATGGAATGACCTTTCAACAGTTGTCAATTAGGTCCAGTATTCAGGTCAACCTATGACTCAGTTGAGACCTGCGACAGACAGGCCATTGGTTGTAAAATGATCTGGATTATTCATCTTCAACCCTTAAAGTTGCGCGGTGCTACACAGATTAATGGAAGAGTTTGGTCACGATACACAATGCTACGTGTAGCCTACTGTAAATTCTACTGTTATATATTTAACATTTACACTTTCCTCGAATTTCCTAACCCCCCAACTCTAAAAGTATTAGAATAGTGAGGCCATTTCGTTTATTATGGCTATTGTAGACTGAAAACATTTGGGTTTGACGACATAAGATGTCATTTAACATGGGTTCATTGGCTGAAAGCAGCCGCAAAATGAACTCTGATGTCTACAGAAACATTTTGTATGCCAGTTTAAAGAAAGTAACCGAGGTGATTGTAGGTTTGGAGGAAGTAACTCCCCTCAATCCGCCAAGGAAAAAAACTACAAAAACTGAAAGAGGCTGCGTAAAAGCATCACAAAAGAAAAATGCAAACGTTTTGGGATGTGAGTTAGGTCACAGGCTTCAAACACATTGGGGAAAAAAATGATTTTGCAACTAAACAATTTTTGTTGTTGTTGGGTAACGTTATACCAGGAACAGAAAAAAAAAACATCTTAAAATATTTAGAGAATGCCTGGGAAAACATACAGTATACTACAGTTTATGCCATCTTGACAGACTACCTTGAGTGTTTGTGTGCAGATATTTCTGAGGTAACAGTATGTCAGAGGAGGTCTATTCCTGAATGGGCACAGTAGACAATAACAATAGGTGGGTCTTAGCTATTGTGCAAACCTCAGGGCCCTTTCATATCAGCACAGGACTGCTTGACTTTGTTACAGTTACTGATAAATTCCATTTGGTGTGTCTACCATTTATCTTCCTTTTTTTCCTTGAAAGCGGTTGACCCAATAAATATCCTGGCCAACCTCTGGAGCCCTGGCTCAGCTGTAAAGGGATTCAACTGTTGACAGATATTCCATTTGTGTGCTGCTGCCATTTTTTTTAAATTACATATTAATCTGAATAATGGAGGTGCTTGGACAAAAATATGTTGTGCTTTGGTTTACTATGTGAGAGGGTAATACTATAGCTAGAATGGGAAATGTTTAGTTGCTGGCCTTGTTCGAATTTGGGAAGCACTCGAAACGTACTACGATGACTTTAAGCAACTTTTACTCCTAAGTACTTTTTAGTAATGACTTTGTACATCAAAACAAGTTCTATGAAAGGGGAAATGTGCTCAGGTGAAGGGAACATTAAAACTGATTCACCAATATTAAATATTAAATAATGTTATTTTAAATAACATTATTTTATTAATTTAAGTTAATATCAACAAGGTTGTTGTTGCTATGTTTCGATCTGCATAATGCATTTCACTATTTATTTTATTTTTTATTTTTTTGACAATTTCGAAGTTATTTGAAATGCAACAGCATCAACTATCAGAGGCGGGGAAAAGTCCCATGTGCAAGAAGTCGGAATTAAGCCTCAAATCATATCCTTCAAGTTTCAAGGAAGTCCCTAATTACTGCGGGAAAAAAATCAAGCAAGTCAAGTCTAGTGCCCACTAAATTTTAAGCAAGTCGAGTGACGTTATTGCTTGGGTTAAGCAAGTCGTAAGTCAAGTCATACAATCTTGCTCGGGCACATGTATTGGCGTGATAATAAAATGCTTTTTTTCACTGATCATAACACCAAAAAGTACATGTACTGTGTAATATATAAATATAAATATCGAATGAACAAAACTGTGTTATAAAATATTTATACTTATTTCGAAGAAAACATCGTTTTTTTTGCGGGTTTTTTTCCTAACGTTTGCATTTGTGCACTGTTTACAGCTGCCAATGTAGTATGTAATATTGTTACTGTGATGATAAATATTGAAATATTCTGTATAAGGGACTAAACATGCTGTATGTAATCCTCAGATTTAAAAATGACGCGTTTTTTGTGTGTGCCGATCTGTTTCTCAAATGTATTAGTGTGTGTGCGCGCGAATGACAGGCATTAACTTTGTCCACTTTGAAAGTTGTTGCTTTATGAAGGTCAGTCCATTTACTCTACTTACATTAGTTTACGGGCAGATCTGTCTCATCAAATATGGTGGACCAGCTGGCTTATCGTAACAATCACTAATCCCACTGAAGACAGCGACCATGTAAACATTTTGATGGAAACACATTCACAATCGCATTTTTTCAACAGCATAGTTTCCGGTTTTTGGTCTTTGGTCTTCGGTCTTCATATTGTCTATCACTTTACTGTCTTCTCAAATAAATGCAAAAGTATGACTTGTCAAGTCATGTAGTTCAAATCAAAGTCAAGTCTCATAAATACCAAGTCAAATCAAGTCTTTAATGAGTTTTAAAAGAGCAAGTCACAAGTCCTAAAGTTGGGTCTGACTCAAGTCAAACTTGTGACTTGAGTCCTTTACCTCTGCCAGCTATACTGAAGGACTGTTGTATAGTAAAACTGTTGGCATCATACAAACCTTTACAGGTTAGTCATACAACAGGGCAGTAGACATGATTCCGTTGAGGGGATTTCACTTTTTTATTTATTTTTTACTTTTTTTTTTTTTGTTGCAAAAATGAGGGCGCAAATGCAATGCAGTGGAGCACTTCTGCTACATCAGTAAAAGCTGTGTACAATCGAATCCATCTTTGAGTACTGTGGAGTTGGTCATGCATTATTTAGTCATTCCCTTGTTTTCTTTAGTGCTGTATCTTGAGTTTACTCAGAAGTCTTGAGAATTTCTATGGCACAATAAGACAATTATACTGTAGGTAATGGTAAATAGTATGCTTCCTGAATTTGGAGGGAGACTCATAACTCTCTGGATATACGTAGTAGCACTTACTGTTACTAAATCTTGGTGATCATATCATGGTTCATCTGATGCTCTATGCAGAAGCAGAGAATCAGACAACCTTCTCAGATTATGGGGCACTCAAGTATCTTACTGTGCGTGTATGAAATTCAAGTATTAGTAATTGCTGGGTTGCCAACTTTTTTTTTCCTTAGACAGGGGTTTCATTTTTCTGTTAGAATTGTTTGTAACATTTACAAAGTTAATTCCTTGATGTAGTGAATATTGAGTACATTGGTGCCCGACTTATGAGTTGTTCAAGATAGGAGCCCTTGTTTGCTCTTTTTTTTTTTTTATTTTAACACGGAATTTTAGCACGTATAGGACTCCGCTGTCCATGCGGAATTTGTAGGACTCCGCCGTCCATGCGGAATTTGTAGGACTCCGCCGTCCATTTACTTGCCAGTGACTAGTATTACACAAGGTTTATTTCGCCGCAGACTTCTTTGTCGCGCGATACATTCACTCTTTAAAAAATTAAAAAAAAAAATTAACTCACCAGTCGTCTTCAATCCTGTGGATTGTCGTCAACCTTCAGATCCCAGTTGAGGAGTATGAAGACCAGTCCCGGAAAGGGTCTCAATTGCCGTGGCCACGGTCTCTTAACTGGGTATCGGCTCCACAACTGGAATCCTCGGGTGTGTTGACATCCGGCTCGAAGGACCAATTTAATGTTGGTTTTATCTCACCAAACATTATAATGAATAAACACAAAAGGAATGAAGACGTTGGTCATTTTACTCATGAGGAGGGCGCATGGGAGATTGTTCAGGTTACAGCCTCTCAACACGCTCTAAACAATCTCCCCCGTCGCTCCTACATTTATTTGAAAATAGGAGGGTTCTACAAGACATAATGTTCTAAGCATTAAGACACAACACAAAACATAGGACCAGACGACACCTGTCCCGTCCCCGACCACATCCGATCACGTCCTTGGTCAAGGCGCCCTTCCATCAAATGTTGCTGAGTCATCTTCTTGAAGGCGAGACATCTTTCTATCTAAATATTGTCCATAATACTAATGCAAGCTAGTAATGCAAAATACTAATGCAAGCTACTAATGCAAAATACTAATGCAAGCTAAGCAAATAAATGATAACTACTAAAATATATCTAACAACTGAAGAGCAAAAATTTGAGATAGGAGCGCTGTATGGTGTCAGCGACCTCAACTCAACTCTCTTCACAACAAGCAGCAGTTTGGGAGATAGAGAGCAATAGTTCCAAAAAGAGGCTTCAACGTGTCTATTGCCACTCCCAGTTTAAGTTTACTGTCAAACTAAACATTAAACAAAGATAATTACACAGTTAATGCTAACAAACAATGCAAAATGCCACAGACAGGCAAATTAATAAAACAGTGGTGGTGTTCTAGTCCTTTAAGCGATGGCTATTTGAACACTGACGGTGCAGCAACGCATGCGGGCAGAAAAACAACAGTGCTCACAGGCATATATTCTTTATCCTCTCTGAAAACAATACTACTGCAGTACTACCTCCATGTACAGTATATCCGTTTGTCTATATTATACTGCCTTAAGGTGGCAAAGGCATGCACACCAGAAGGAGCTGGACAATGTCCATTGAATTGAAGCAAAAAATGTGGCAAAACCTGCTTAATTCTTGACATTCTATTTAATCACATTATGACTGAATATTTTTATATAGTACAATATTATAAGGTGCTCTTCTTATTATTAAAAACACACCAAAAATCGTTGCTGTTTTTGGGACACTGAAACTCATTTCAATGTGGAAAGATGATTTATACTCATATCTCAAGGCACCACTGTATTTCGGTACTTATAAGAATTGATGAAAAAATAAATATCTATATGTCAGTATCGGCTACAACTTGAGGAAATACAGTAGTTAGAGCAGGGGTGTCAAACTAATTTTTGTCGTGGGCCACATTGTTGGTACGGTTTCCCTTAGAGGGCCGTTATGACCGTGAAATCATATAAATGTTTCAGCACCTGATCATAGTATTGTAAATACACAACAACATGACGGATAAGTAGTTTTCAAATCTGAAGTCAAGGATAATCGTTTCTTCCACTATTGTTACTGTAAAAAGGGGTTTGGTAACAAAAAAAAATGCTTGCAATAGCTCATCGTTTTTTATTTCAATGACATATTACATAATTCATATTACATGTGAAATTTTTGTACAGATTTTAGCAAAAGTTGACAAATGATTTGATTTCGCCGGCCACATAAGATAGTGTGGCAGGTCGGATGTGGCTCCCAGGCTGCTAGTTTCACATGCCTGCTATTTGGTTTTGTTATATCCACTTTATACTCTTTTCATCTGAAAGGTGTTGCTTGAGGATTAAAATGGTTTTTTTAACAGTATTTGTTTTCATATCAGATTGAATTATTAATTGGTGTCTTTTGTGTTAATGTTGTTTACTTGTTAGCATATATTTTGAGTAACTGCTGTATCAATGAATATTGTGTCACTACTGCATTGCTGTACGATATCCTACAGTATATACTAAACTATTATTTGTTCTATTGATTATATGGGGGCCCAAGGAAGATTGGCAAACTGATAGGGCAAAAGCTAATGGGGATGTCGGCAGCGGCTGCTGCTTGAGACAGTCATTGATATTTTCACCAAAATACTTTGCCTTCAACAGCAAAAATAGTCAGTATCCAAAGTAATTTAGCATATGATACTACTTGCTGTATATATGTGTGTATATATATATTAACAACTGCGTCTGGTTGCAATTGTCCTTTGGCAATGATATATCCCAGGACGTGTACGGAGGGGAGGTGGAATCCACATTTTTCTGGTTTGACATACAAACGGTTCTCAAGAAGGCGTTGGAGGACTTGGCGGACATGACTGCGATGTTCTTTGGGTGAGGGGGAGAAAATGAGGATGTCGTCTCAGTAAACAAAAACAAATCGGTTCAACATATCGCAGCGGACGTCATTAATGAAGGTTTGGAAGACAGAGGGGGCGTTGGTTAATCTGAACGGCATGACCAGGTATCTGACGTGTCCGAGGGCGGTATCGAAAGCAGTTTTCCATTCATCCCCCTCTCTGATGCGGATGAGATGGTAGGCATTGTGTAGGTCCAATTTGGTGAATATCTGGGCGTCACAGAGGGGTTTAAATGAGGGGTCAATGAGGGGTAGAAGAGATTTGTTTTTTAACGGTGATGTCATTGAGTCCACGGTAATCGATGCAGGGGCGGTATCGGTATTGCGGTATCGCTCTTCTGCTACTGAAGAAGAGGAAATAGCCTGATTTACCGCAATAAATACATGGTTGCTAGGTAAAATGGCGCTGACATTCCTGGGGGTCTCATATCGTGTTACCAAGTTGCATGGGCTCATCTGGTGCAGTGGGGGGTGACAAAGAGGCAGTCGGAGGTTCAGAAGACGGATGAGGTGCTGACGGCGCAGTGCCCCCCTCTCTTGTGTTTTTTTCCCCATAACCGGATGTATATAGTTTTCTGTCGTTTCCGAATCCGAATGTGATTTTCAATGCCAAAAACACTTTTTGCTGTCAGATTTGTGCTGTAACAACCACAAGGAATATTTTCATCTTTGTCAAAACTTCTAATCGACACTAGTGTAAGGTAGATAACATCAATGAAAACTCACCCAATAAGAATCTGAAAAGTATTCCTGTAGACGTCATTGCCTCCAATCAAATAAGAGGTCCGTCGGCGTTCTTTTCGTCGTCGTTGTTCCCCAGTCACCCTTTTTGCAGTCAGATTTGCGTTGACACAACTGCGAGTTCTTCGTCAATGCATCTTCATTCAATCGACAACAAACAGAGCTTCCAAAAGAAGCAGTAACAGTTACTAGGACTTAAAATGCACAATCCTTTGAAACTGGTAACTGATTGGCCGACTGTCGTAACCCCACACCTCCAACACTGAGTACTGTATATCCATCCATTCATCCACTATCTACACTGCTTATCCTCACTAGGGTCACGGGTATGCTAGAGAACATGCAAGCTTCACACAGCTGGGGCCGGGATTTGAACCCCGGTCCTCAGAACTGTGAGGTAGCTGTGCTAACCAGTCGGTCAGCGTGCTGTATAGTTGGTTTTTGGGCAGTTAAAAATTGAAATTGTGGCAGGTCTGTGTGGACTACCATATATTATAATTTTTTAAAATTTTATTTGACGTTCATGCTGTTTTTTTTAATTTTTTTTTTTAACTCAAGTTACTCATTACTTGAGTAGTATTTTCACTGAGTACTTTTTTTTAATTATTATTTTTACTTGAGTCATACTTTACTTGACTGGTTAGAGCATCTGCCTCACAGTTCTGAGGTCTGGGGTTCAATCCCCGGCCCCGCCTGTGTGTAGTTAGCATGTTCTCCCCGTGCCTGCGTGGGTTTTCTCCGGGCACTCTGGTTTCCTCCCACATAACAAAAACATGCATGGTAGGTTAATTGAAGAATCTAAATTGCCCATAGGTGTGAATGTGAGTGCGAATGGTTGTTTGTTTATATGTGCCCTGCAATTGGCTGGCAACCAGTTCAGGGTGTACCCTGCCTCCTGCCCGATGATAGCTAGCACTCCCGTGACCCTTGTGAGGATAAGCGGCTCAGAAAATGGATGGAGGGATGGATATTATTCTAAAGTAACAGTACTCATACTTGAGTACAATATTTGGCTACTCTACCCACCTCTGCCGGTGGGCATGTGGTGTGTTCACATGACACTTTACACTGAACGCGAAAGTGTTGTGAAGTTTACAATCCATTACGCAGATATGCATGGAGCGTGTAAATCCACAGCTGATTAAAAAATATACGGTACTCGTCTGATTCTTCTGAAAGCCTCCTGTGAATGGAAAATTGATTATTGTGGTCACATTTTAGTGGAAAAGAGATTTGTTTTTATTCATACACAATCTGTGTCATACGTGGTTTCGCTGCTAATCTAGTCAATATGGCATTGCAATGCTGATTTATAGAGCAAAGTACACGCACATTCGCAGTGCCTGGCTGCTTTGATTTTAATGTCTGGTACAGCTGCATGTTTTCAACTTCTGCAAGCAGCTCCCCGGGCAGATGTCTAGTTACAGTTGCTGTGCCAGCAGTTGTTTGCCTTTCAGCCTGCCCATGTGCCATGTGGCACAATTCAGGTTTGCATCATAGCTGTTTTTAGCAGATAACGACATAGAATTTTAAGTATGCCATCAGATCCCAGTCCGGCCTATGTGGACAAAAATTTGATATGCAGCGTAAGCGGACAGATCGGACATACCCTGTCATTGAGAGCTGATAATCATTGAGATGCACCCATTGGTGAGTCTACCCACATAAGACAGCCACAGAAAACCCAACCTACATTGTTACATGCATATACTGTACTCTGGAGAACTATAGATTGTAGAGGATGGGCTCAGCTTAGTCTGGGTCCTTTTTAAATTAACAATTGCATGCTTGTTTATTGTGTTTTTTGGCATACTTGGCAAATAAAGATGATTCTGATTCTGTAAAGGTAGGCTCCCATGAAAGCTCTTCTGTGGTAGGTGAAGTAAAGGTCAATTTTACAAATGTAAACCTGACCGTGACTGTCATCAGCTTTCTGAAAAATGTGTTGACTTTATTCCACACGCAAAATAATGTTAATCATTTGGTGATTTCATCCATCCATCCATCCATTTTCTGAGCCACTTCTCCTCACTAGGGTCGCGGGCGTGCTGGAGCCTATCCCAGCTATCATTGGGCAGGAGGCGGGGTACACCCTGAACTGGTCACAGGGCACATACAAACAAACAACCATTCGCACGCACAGTCACACCTACGGGCAATTTAGAGTCTCCAATTAATGCATGTTTTTGGGATGTGGGAGGAAACCAGAGTGCCCGGAGAAAACCCACGCAGGCACGGGGAGAACATGCAAACTCCACACAGACGGGGCTGGGGATTGAACCCCGGTCCTCAGAACTGTGAGTCTGACTTTCTAAACAGTCGTCCACCGTGCCGCCTGGTGATTTCATATAATCTTTCAATTCCTTTCTTCCAGAAAAAAAAACATCGTCGTAACAACTACAACCCCAATGCCAATGAAGTTGGGACGTTGTGTTAAACATAAATAAAAACAGAATACAATGATTTGCAAATTATGTTCAACCTATATTTAATTGAATACACTACAAAGACAAGATATTTAATGTTCAAAGTGACTTTATTGTTTTTAGCAAATAATCATTAACTTGGAATTTTATGGCTCCAACACGTTCCAGAAAAGCTGGGACAGGTGGCAAGAGAAACTGAGAAAATTGAGGAATGCTCATCAAACACCTGTTTAGAACATCCCACAGTTGAACAGGCTAATTGGGAACAGGTGGGTGCCATGATTGGGTATAAAAGGAGCTTCCCTGAATTGCTCAGTCATTCACAAGCAAAGATGGGGCGAGGTTCACCTCTTTGTGAACAAGTGCGTGAGAAAATAGTCAAACAGTTTAAGGACAATGTTCCTCAATGTACAATTGCAAAGAATTTAGGGATTTCTTCATCTACGGTCCATAATATCATCAGAAGGTTCAGAGAATCTGGAGAAATCACTGAATGTAAGCGGCAAGGCCGAAAACCAACATTGAATGCCCGTGACCTCTGATCCCTCAGGCTGTACTGCATCAAAAACCGACATCAATGTGTAAAGGATATCAGCACATGGGCTCAGGAACACTTCAGAAAACCAATGTCAATAAATACAGTTCGGCACTATATCCGTAAGTGCAACTTGAAACTCTACTATGCAAAGCAAAAGCCATTTATCAACAACACCCAGAAACACCACCGGCTTCTCTGGGCCTGAGCTCATCTAAGATGGACTGATGCAAAGTGGAAAAGTGTTCTGTGGTCCGACGAGTCCACATTTCAAATTGTTTTTGGAAATTGTGGACGTCGTGTCCTCTGGGCCAAAGAGGAAAAGAACCATCTGGACTATTATGGACGCAAAGTTCAAAAGCCAGCATCTGTGATGGTATGTGTTAGTGCCAATGGTATGGGTAACTTACACATCTGTGAAGGCGCCATTAATGTTGAAAGGTACATCCAGGTTTTGGAGGAACATATGCTGCCATCCAAGCAACGTCTTTTTCATGGACGCCCCTGCTTATTTCAGCAAGACAATGCCAAACCACATTCTACACGTGTTACAACAGCGTGGCTTCGTAGTAAAAGAGTGCTAGACTGGCCTGCCTGCAGTCCAGATCAGTCTCCCATTGAAAATGTGTGGCGCATTATGAAGCGTAAAATACGACAACGGAGACCCCGGACTGTTGAACAGCTGAAGCTGTACATCAAACAAGAATGGGAAAGAATTCAACCGAAAAAGCTCCAACAATTCGTGTCCTCAGTTCCCAAACGTTTATTGAATGTTGTTAACACAGGGGTAAACATGACCCTGTCCCAGCATTTTTTGAACGTGTTGCAGCCATAAAATTCCAAGTTAATGATTATTTGCTAAACACAATAAAGTTTATCAGTTTGAACATTAAATATCTTGTCTTTGTTGTGTATTCAATTAAATATAGGTCGAACATGATTTGCAAATCATTGTATTCTGTTTTTATTTATGTTTAACAAAATGTCCCAACTTCATTGGAATTGGGGTTGTAAATAACTAAATACGAGTAGCTTTTGCGAGACATCGAGTCATTTGTCTGTAGCAGCAAAGAAATATGTATCATTTTTGATGTTTATTTTTGATGTTCATATTTATGTTTAACACAATGTCCCAACTTCATTGGAATTGGGGTTTTATATAGGTTATACTTCTGTATCCATGGCACTTACTGTAAATGTTACTGTTTAGTCCACTCATTTCTGCTGCTTGTGAATCGATGAAAAAGACCCCTGGACTCCATTTATGACTTCTGTTGACTCCTATTGGTAGAAATAGATCATCACAATACTCTATTTCTATAATGATATCTTAATTCCTCTGATGTTCTTTTCGGATTATTATAGAAAGTCAGTTAGCATAAGCTCTGTTTTATATTTATATTATTTTATATTATATTTTAGGCTCATGGAAATGCAGGAAAGAATGTCCTGTGGGTTTGTAACATTGGCTACTACTCTCTTGGGTTTTGTACTAAATGCTATGGACTGAGCTGCACTCAGCAGCACAGAAGTTCAGTATTTGTGTTGTAAATGTGATATTCCATTTGGACATACAGTTCCGTGTTCTTCCATAGACACCGATTCTAGAAAAGATGAAGATCCTACTGTCACTAGTAACTTACTGGTTGCTTACAGCCACACATAAACTGATCTGTGAACACAGGGTGTTTCCATTTGGAGTTTGTAAATAGGGCATGACAGAGCTGAAAGGATCAAGAACGAAAGTAGATTTGATGTAGCATTTAATCCCCTGCCCAATTTGTTGTGGACTGTGTTTGTGTAGGAGGGGGCGCTGTGTGTTTGCGTGAGTGTTTATTCACACATTTGTGGGTGACTGTAAACTAATACAATTGGTACTTGTTAGCATGCTGACGTCTGTCAAGGCCTTTTGCCGTGTGTGTTTTCATGACGGAGCCATCTGTGGCTTTTAGTGGCTTTGCCAATACAGTTCCTCGACAGGCTCCAACATCCTGCAGCTCCTGCTGCCTCCCCATACGTACTCACCCCTCCAAAGGTATTGGAACAGGGAGACAGTGACAAACAGTAACTAAAAAGATTGACATTTCTGTTACAAAATCTGTCCAAAAACAGTCATTTGTGATGGCTATGTTGACATCTTAAATTGTGTTACAAAACAGTAAAACATTTTGACTAAAGAATATATTGCTTGGTGATGTGCGGTGAGAGTTTGCATGTTCTCACCGTGCCCGCGTGGGTTTTCTGCGGTACTCCGGTTTCCTCCCACATCCCAAAAACATGCGTGGTAGGTTGATTGAAGACTCTAAATTGCCCATAGGTGTGAATGTGAGTGTGAATGGTTGTTTGTTTATACTGTATGTGCCCTGCGATTACCCTGGCGACCAGTTCAGGGTGTACCCCGCCACTTGCCCGAAGACATCTGTGATAGGCTCCAGCACGCCCGTGACCCTGTTGAGGATAAGCGGTACAGAAAATGGATGGATGGATCTGCGGTGAGATGATTTGCAAAACCTTTTCAACATAGGGTTTGTTCAATTGGGGAGGGGGCGGGGGGTGTACAAATACAATTTATGAACCCAAAGTCGTAGCTTCTAATTATTATTTCTCTTTGGAACTCACTACCACCTGACGCCCAAAACACAGCCTCATTAACCTTCTTCAAATCCAAAATCTGCCTGGTCACTTTAAAATTTCCCATATCATTTGCCATTTTAATTGAAGTTTTATGGTCTTCTATTTTTATTGTATCGCTTGAGTTCTTTTTAACAATGTTTGTACGGTGGCCTTGAGTGTCCTGAAAAGAAAATGAACTATTATTATTAGTTTGTATTATAGTTTATATTAGTGAGAAAATGGCAAGAGTGTATATGCGCTGGACCCGCAATTTTGCAATACATATTCATTCTAATGAAAGTATACTTCATGCCGTTTTGACCTCATGAAACATTTTGCTGTTTGGATAAGCTTTTAAATATGGTGCTAAAAAAGCTCATCTTTTCTTATCTTATAAAATTTAATACAGACAAAAGGGCAATGACAAAAACCAAAGCATTTAATTTTATTTAAGGTCAGATTTAGATTTTTTATAATTAACATCCATCTATCCATCCATTTTCTACACCGCTTATCCTTCTTAGGGTCACTGGTACGCTGGAGCCAACCCAGCCAACAGCGGATCGCCAGCCAATCGCAGGGCACATATAGACAATCAATCATTGACACTCACATTCACACCTATGGACAATTTAGAGTCTTCAATTAACCTACCATGCATGTTTCTGGGATGTGGGAGGAAACTGGAGTACCAGAGGAAACCCACGCAGGCACAGGGAGAACAAGCAAACTCCGCACAGGCAATGCCGGATTTGAACCCGGGTCCTCACTGTGAGGCAGATGTGCTAACCAGTCATTCACCGTGCCGCCATAATTGTTATGAATTTAAAAAAAGGTTTTGCTATATATTCTTCATTCTGACTGGAAAAACACGGTGGGCGACTGGTTAACACATCTGCCTCACATTTCTGAGGACCCGGGTTCAAATCCAGCCTCGCGTGAGTGCAGTTTGCATGTTCTCCCCGTGCCTGCGTGAGTTTTCTCTGGGTACTCTGGTTTCCTCCCACATCCCAAAAACATCCATGGTAGGTTAATTTAAGATTCTAGATTGCCCGTAAGTATGTATGTGAGTGCGAATGATTGTTTGTTGATACAGTATGTGCCCTGTGATTGGTTGGCGACCAGGGTGTACTACTCGCCCGAAGATAGCTGGGATGGGCTCAAACACGCTCGCGACCCTAGTGAGGATAAGCGGTACGGAAAATGGATGAATGAATGAATGAAAAAAAAAAATAAATGAAGTAACTTTTCAAGAGCCTTTAAGAAGAGCAGAAACAAGCACCTGTTGGGCCACATCTACGCCCTTCTGTGTTGCATGGTATCATTTGCCTCATCCTGTGCATTGTTGCCACTGTTTTACGTCTGATCAGCATGACTCGATATGTCACAACCATTTCTTAGTGATATTAACCAGACTGTGGAAAGTCCGAATGTATAATAAACTCTTCTGCAAACATTATTATTGTGCAGTCTGAGTTGAGGCTCAACGTGTCACTGCCTCACCTGTGTTTGAACAAAATAGGTTTAAATTCAGTGATTCTGACTATAAAAATGGACAAAATTACTATACAGTATAGATTTTTTTTTTTGCATTTAGTTCTGAAGGTTTTTCCCTGGCCTAAAATACAATTAGTTCCAGTGCTAAAACTGTTCTATCAACAATACTTCATGTACCATTTACGTAAAACTTAAATCAGAATCATATAACCGTCATAAAGCCTACGTTCAATGTAAACTGTAATGATATAGATATGAGGAGTAGATAGTATAACATTTCTTCCCCTCTAAAATGTGTGCTCTTGGGGAAGCATTAGTTAATCAGGCAACAGCAAATCAGGCGATAAGGACTGTAAGGCTTTCGGAAAACCGTATAATAAAACCAAATAAGATTTAAATGAAGTTTATTGTACTAAGCAGCCATATTCTTCTATTGTTGCAATCATTTCTATTTCTGGTTCTGTGGTTATCATCACATAACCTTTTCCTCTTCACCATCCCCTGTACCCTAGGCCTACCCCTTCTTTGGTGTCTTCAGAAAACAGGAGTTAATCGTTTAGATGCGCACTCAGCTGATGTCTTACAAGATCTGCAAGCATCACACATGGTAATGGTTTGAACACCAAGTTTCATTTGTCTTTTGAGGCATATTTTCCCCAAACATTTGGCAATTTAAAGGCATTTGATTGGACACTTTTTATGCAACACAAAACTGGACTTCTGCATTAGTAAATGCAGCAAGCGCACAATTGGTGACGCACGAGAGCAGTGCACAGGTTTTACCAGCAGTGTGTGAGCAGGTAGGGAAGTGTGGTGGCTTCCTCTGACGGGCACTTGCTCAAGAAGGCCAATGAGACGTATAAGACTCATACAAGCACAACCCTCTTTCTGATGGTGCGGTTCATTTCTTGGAAAAACACACACAGTATTTTTGTAATCCCTCTTGTCAGTCAGAGATTAAAACAACACTATATCTTTCCAGGAAGAATCATCTTACAAATACAGTAGCATTAAGTATCTACAGTAACTAATGGTATTGACTGTATTGTCAACAAACAACACTGTGCATCCCCATTCCTAGATTAGTGCAAGGCATGGGATAGCTTTGATCACAAAATACTGGAACAAAGACTTCTCAGTTGTACTACAAAAACAAAACTACTGTAAATATGTACAGGCAGCAGGTTTCACCTAAGGTTCCCTCTGTATAAGGGTGTGGTCACACATACTGATTTTTAACATCCATCCATCCATCCATCCATTTTCTGAGCCGCTGACAAGGGTCGCGGGAGTGCTGGAGCCTATCCCAGCTGTTATTAGGCAGGAGGCGGGGTACACCCTGAACTGGTTGCCAGCCAATCGCAGGGGATTTTTAACATCTTAACCATTTTTTAAAATTTGAGAGACACCACTCATGATGTGGAAAAATTATATTGAACCCACAGAATAATTTTCCATCATAAATACTGAATAGGTTTAACATTTTTTGATTGTCTGCCCGAAATGTTTTTGAGATGGTAGGATGAAAGCTGCAGCTGGCTACTGGTGTGGACTGAATGGGTGGTAAAATGGGGAAATGAAATGCCAGTATTTTGAGGGTCAGCAACATAGAGTATTTTGGAAAAAAAAAACTCAACTAGTTAGTTTTTGGAACAATAAAATTTGTTCAACATTTTGAATTATGAACTATGAACTGAACTACTTCTTTTTTGAAAAGGTGACTTGAACTTAAATAAAATAAACTGGTTACAAAGACATTTCTAAAGCTTTAGGACTTCAGCGAACCATGGTGTGAGCCATGATCCACAAATGGAGAAAACATGGATCTGTAGTGATCCGTCCCAGGAGGGGCCGCCCTACAAAAATTACCCCAAGAGCACAGCCACTACTAATCAAGGAGGTCACAAAGGAACCCAGCACAACATCTAAAAATCTGCAGGCCTCCCTTGCCTCAGTTAATGTTTATGACTCAACAATAAGGAAGAGACTGGGTAAAAATGTCATCCGTGATAGAGTTCCAAGGCGAAAACTACTGCACTACTGACCAAAATGAAACTAAAGGCTCTTTCTACTTTTGCAAAAAAACATCTGAGTGTCTCCAAAAAGTCTCTGACTTTTTGGAGACTATTCTATGGACTGACGAGACAAAGTTGGTACATTTTGGAAATTGTGTCTCGTTATAACTGGCGTAAATGTAACGCAGATTTTCAGAAAAATAACATCATCCCAACAGTCAAACATGGTCGTGGTAGCATGTTGGTCTGGGGTTACTTTGCTCCTTCAGGACTTGGACAACTTGCTGTGATTGATGGAACCATGAATTCTGCTCTTTACCAGATATCTTGAAGGAGAATATTATGCCATTAGTTTGTGACCTCAGACTGAAGCACACGTGGGTTCTGCAGCAGGACAATGACCCGAAACACACCAGCAAGTAAATTTTTTGGAGTGACCTAGTCAAAGTCCGGACTTGAATCCGACAGAAATGCTGGAGCATGACCTTAAAAAGGCCGTTCATGCTCAAAAACCGTCCAGTATTGCTGAATTCAAGCAATTCTACTAGGAAGAGTGGGCCAAAATATATCCACAGAGATCTGAAAGACTCATTGCCAGTTGTAGAAAACACTTGATTTCAGTTGTTGCTGCTGAAAGCGGCCCAATCAGTTATTAGGTTTAGGGGCCGACTACTTTTTTCACATACGGCCAAGTAGCTTAGAATTTCTTTTTTCCTTAATGAAATCACCATTTAAACATTTTAATTTGTGTTTACTTGAGTTCTGTTTGCCTGATATGTACGTTAGTTTGATAATCTTAAACATTAAAGTAGGGAAACTATGCAAAAAATAAGAATTTGAGAAGGGGGCAAATACTTTTTCACAACACTGTAAATGCTTTTTTTCAACATTAACGCAATTAATGAGTCAACTTACAAATGCCAAATTAATGTGCTAGAATTTTGACATATATACGTATGATGGGCTCTGTCCATCTGGTTGAGAGATGTGCTTATTTATTCTGCTAGTCAAGTCAGTTCCAGAAATACAAATGAGATGCATATGCTATGAACCTAGTGTGCTTTAAAATAAATACATAAAATTACATGGCAGAAAGCAGACAGCAATATTTTTTCACCTACACAAAGTTAACTCGTGCACAAGTGTGGGTGTCTGAAGGTGGACAATGAATTACCCGGTATGGAGATAATACAGGGGGAAATGGTGTGGGTTTTTTTTTTCCATTTTCACAACCCGAAATAGTACACACCAAGGCAAGTTTGCTGTTAGTTAAACACATCACTCTCATCTTAGTCATTTTAAGTAGCCTACATTTTGTGGGGTCTTGCAGTCATGAAAAATAATTTTGCTTGCTGCTGTTCACAAATTCTAAAGTGTAAAAAAAATACATTTGTTGCTGATTTTATATATTTTGTTTATTCAAAAGAAAATGATGTTTGTTTATTTGAGCAATATTGTGATGATACTGAGAATTTTTGTCACTACAATCATGATATCATATTGTGTTATCTGTACCCAAAAGTCTCAGAATCCATTTTTAAGAACTTCCTATCCAGCTTCGAGAACATCTGATCTGAAGTTAACCTGAATTATTTAATTATGCTTTAATTAGTGTGAGTTTCTTTTAATGTTAGCCGTTTTGCACGTGTGCATGTGTGTGGTTTGTAAACAGGAAATGTGATGAATGCAGTCTGTGGGATTTCCCACTGTGAACTTAACAGTTCAGCTGCAGGAACATTTCCGCAAGTGGGTGGTGTGTGCATGTTTATGTATGTGTGGTTCTGGGTAGGCCCATTTTAATATGGAGAGTTTACAAACATCTTAATTCTTGCAATGATTATACAACCCCCAATTCCAATGAAGTTGGGACGTTGTGTTAAACATAAATTAAAACAATACAATGATTTGCAAATCACGTTCACATGAATCAGATGCCACTACAAAGACAAGATATTTAATGTTCAAAATGATAAACTTTATTGTTTTTAGCAAATAAACATTAACGTAGAATTTTATGGCTTCAACACGTTCCAAAAAAGCTGGGACAGGTGGCAAAAAAAGACTGAGAAAGTTGAGGAATGCTCATTAAAAATCTGTTTGGAACATCCCACAGTTGAACAGAGGCTAATTGGGAACAGGTGGGTGCCATGATTGGGTATAAAAGGAGCTTCCCTGAATTGCTCAGTCATTCACAAGCAAAGATGGGGAGAGGTGTGGTCTGACGAGTCCACATTTCAAATTGTTTTTGGAAATTGTGGACGTCGTGTACTCCAAGCCAAAGAGGAAAAGAACCATCTGGACTGTTATGGACGCAAAGTTAAAAAGCCAGCATTTGTGATGGTATGGGGCTGTGTTAGTGCCAATGGCATGGGTAACTTACACATGCCATACACTCTGTGAAGGCACCATTAATGCTGAAAGTTACATACAGGTTTTGGATAAACATATGCTGCCATCCAAGCAATGTCTTTCATGGACGCCCCTGCTTATTTCAGCAAGACAATGCCAAACCACATTTTGGACTTGTTACAACAGCGTGACTTCGTAAAAAGTAACTTTTTAGTTACTTTCATCAGCTGTCACGTGGCAGGAATATTACCTATCCACAGTACAAAACAAGCATTAGCTTCACCGTACCCATTACTTGGTCATGTACGCCACACAAGTTACATGATGTCATCACCATGAATAAAAACTTAAATATGAGCAACTTAGAGCAGACTTGACATACCAAATAGCTACCTAAATATAAACAAGCACACCATTCTCAGTACACTTCTTTAAAGACTCTTAACTGATAGATAGACAGACAGACAGACAGACAGAGACACAAACTGTATCAACCCTGCCGATTGAGGGTACATGAAGGCAACTGTGTGTGTGTGCGTGTGTGTGTGTGTGTGTGTGTGTGCGCATAGTGTACAACGAACCTTAGTATTGTCCTCTTTAGAGAAACTAGTAGTGACTATATTTCTAGTTTAAGTATGCCAATCCCTCGTCAGACTCGTCCCCGTCCATTGTGTTTGCGCCACTGGCTGCTTGGGTACATGTGAGTTGACTATGTGCCGAAAATGTGCAACACGTCACGTGATGTCGTTGACCCAGACGGCACCGTTTATAAATATTTTGCCTTTTTTCGATATTGTAGTTCGTCGTTGTGTGCATTTTAGTAATGGTTCGGAATATTGTGTGTTTCGTCTGTTTTATTAGTCGTTACTAAAACAAAGGCTGAAAATTGGTCTACACTTACGACATGCACCGTTACTGAACCAGTCGGCCACCGTTACTATTCAGTTGCCTGAATCAAGTTATTGGACTTGCGTCATGGCGGCACGGTGGCCGACTGGTTAGAGCGTCAGCCTCACAGTTCTGAGGACCCGGGTTCAATCCCCGGCCCCACCTGTGTGGAGTTTGCATGTTCTCCCCGTGCCTGCGTGGGTTTTCTCCGGGCAATCCGGTTTCCTCCCACATCCCAAAAACATGCATTAATTGGAGACTCTAAATTGCCCGTAGGCATGACTGTGAGTGCGAATGGTTGTTTGTTTCTATGTGCCCTGCGATTGGCTGGCAACCAGTTCAGGGTGTGCCCCGCCTCCTGCCCAATGACAGCTGGGATGGGCTCCAGCACGCCCGCGACCCTAGTTAGAAGCGGCTCAGAAATTGGATGGATGGATGGACTTGCCTCATGTTCCCAAGCGCTGTAGTGTGTTAATGATACATATCTGTTGCCTGAAAATAAATACCATATTTTGATATCAAAAGTATATTAAGCTCTGGTTCTCGTGAACAAAAAAGTAACTCTTAGCAGATAAATCAAAGTAACTGTAATCTGACTACTCTAATATAAAAAGTAATGCATTAAATTACTTATGATGTCACGGCACCACATTTTTTGAGTAATGTGTAACTTTGTAATGCGTTACTGGCATCTCTACTCGTTACCATGGCGATGACAACTATAATGGATCGTGCCATGTGTTTATAAGAACAAAATGGGGGGAAACGTGTGTTGGTGGTGACCGGTGCTCGGGAGAGGATGTCCGTAAGGCACAGGTGTCAAACTCAAGGCCCGGGGGCTAAATCTGGCCTGCCAAGTCATTTCAGGTGGCCCGCGAAAGCAAATAATCTGTCAATTTCCCTGATTATTGTTCAAATTCTCATAAAATAAAAACAATAAATAGTAGCGGGCTGGCACGGTGGACGACTGGTTAGCACATCTGCCTCACGGTTCTGGGGACCAGGGTTCAAATCCCAATTCAGGGACCGAACAGCCCTTATCAGGGGGTTCGGTACCCCATTCTCCTGAAGGACCCCCTACAGGACTCCCCGAGGGACACGGTCGAAGCCCTTCTCCAAGTCCACAAAACACATGTAGACTCTCCCCGCTTGTGTCCACCAACGGGTTTGGGGATTGCTGCCATGACAGGCACCGATCACCTTACGCCTCCCCCGGGACGTGGGTGAAGTTCTGCCGGAGGAGGGAGTTGAAACTCCTTTTGACAGGGGATTCTGCCAGACGTTGCCAGCAGGTCAGACCGGCATCTTCCCCCACCATTGGAGCCAACTCAGCATCGGGTTGACTGCTCCGCCCCTCTCTTCAACCGAGTGTCCAAGACATGCGAGCGCAAATCCGATGACACAACCACAATGTCGATCATCGAACTGCGACCTAGGGTGTCTTGGTGCCAAGTGCACGTGTGGACATCTTTATGCTTGAACATGGAGTTCTTTATGGACAATCCGTGATGAGCACAGAAGTCCAATAACAGAACATCGCTTGGGTTCTGATCAGGGGGGCCGTTCCTCACAATCACGCCCTTCCAGGTCTCACTGTCATTGCCCACGTGAGCATTGAAGTCCCCCATAAGAACAATGGACTCCCCAGTAGGAGTGCTCTCCAGCACCCCACCAAGGACTCCAAAAAGGGTGGGTACTCTGAACTGCTGAACAGTCAGGACCCGTCCCCCCACCTGAAGGTGGAGGGAGGTGCTCGGTGCCTCTCATCTCTCCAGAGTGGAAGACAGTCCAACCCCTCTCAAGAGGACTGGTACCCGAGTCCAAGCTGTGTGTGGAGGCGAGCCCGAGTATATCAAGTCGGAACTTTTTGATCTCACACGAGAAGAACTATATAATCAGAATCATCTTTAGTTGCCAAGTATGTCCCAAAAACACACAAGGAATTTGTCTCCGGTAGTTGGAGCCGCTCTTGTACGACAACAGACAGTCAATTAACAGAGAACACTTTTGACGACATTGACAAAAAACAGTCACTGAGCAATAAAGGGTTGCTAGTTATCTGGTAATGCCGGTAAAAAAAAATTTAAAATTTTTTATTTTTTTTATTTTTTTACACAATTGTGCAAAAAGCTGCAGAGTCTTCTAGCACTTAGAGCAGTTCGAAAGACTAATATTCCAATAGTCCGGTGCAATGACCATTGTGCAAAGGGCGCCGAGACTTCAAGCGAGTAGTGCGACAATCTGGGACAATGTTGATTGTGCAAATGTTGCAGATACTCCGCAATCAGTGTGCAAATGGAGCAGATGCTACTCTGGCATGAGTGGCCAGTATTGGTCACCAACAGATATGCAAATAGTGCAGCGTGGCGAGGCTACCACAGTGAGTGCACGAGTAATGTATAATTACACAAATTAACAAACTCAAGTCAAAATTGCCAGCATGTTGTAAGGGAATTGTAGGTTAGGTGTTTAAGAAGTTGATTGCAAGAGGGAAGAAGCTGTTGGAATGTCTGCTAGTTCTAGTTTGCATTGATCGGTAGCGCCTACCTGAGGGAAGGAGCTGGGAGAGCTGGTGACCGGGATGTGGAGGGTACGAGAAGATTTTGCACGCTGTTGTCTTAGTTCTGGCAGCGTGCAAGTCCTCAAGGGTGGGTAGGGGGGTACCGACAATCCTTTCAGCAGTTTTGATTGTCCGTTGCAGTCGGAGTTTGTCCTTTTCTATAGCAGCACCAAACGAGACTGTGATGGAAGAACACAGGACTGACATTAGCCGTTAGCTTGGAGAAACGGATACTATTGAAAGCTATCCCTGTGAGGACAAACAGTTAAAATCACTCATGAGTACGTTCACTGCATAGTACGTTGTTCCTTGCGCGAACAAATCACTCATCGTACTAGTTCGCAGTGAACTTCCGCATGAATCACTCATGACAGGACAGTTCACTGCATTCGTAGTAGTACATCTCTTCTTGCCGGATTGCGAACTAAGAAGTTCAACCAACAAATCACTCATGGCTGACAGTACGTTCAGTTCAGTACGTTCAGTTCAGTACATTCAGTTCAGTACAGTCCCGCCCTCTGTCGCTGGCTGCACATTGGTCATTTGCCAAAGTGTGTGACAGAACGCTGGCAAATCACATGGCAGTACGTTTAGTGAAGTCACTCCCCCGCCTGCACACTGGCTGCTCATTGGTCATGCGCCTAAGATTCAGAAGTGAGTGACAGACCGCTACAGCAGTTCGGTTTCCGCTCCCAGCTGACTCGCTCACAGCGGCAGCCAAGCTCAAAGAATGAATCAACTCATAAACTGATTCAGTTCAGTACGTTCACCAAAAAGATTTGTTCTTTTGAACAAAACTTTCATGACAACACTCATCCCACTAGTGCTCACAACCCTTGGTGTGTAGTGTTTGTTATGATTGCTATGATGCACTGTGATGTATTAACCAACTCCACCACATTTTAGGGAAATTAGCATCTACACTTGTTCTTCAATTCTGCAAAAGTGAGTTTCAAATGTATAGTAATTGAATGAATATCAATGACATTGTATTGGGCATTCTTTTTCAGCGATAACAATGGAAAGGTAAATGGATCCCCTATCTTTCTCCTTCTTATTTACAACAACTGTAAATGGGGTTCACTTGTATCGTGCTTTTCTACGTACTGAAAGCACATTCAGTCACACATTAATTAATGAATATATTGTCAGCAAGCCCACCATTATGATGATGATGATGAGGAAGTAAATGGTAAACCTAATTCGTTAACATGCAATTTTTTTTTAAATAAAAAGAAATTCATGTTCTCAGTTTAATAACAAACAGATAATGTTGAAGTACAAACCTATTATTAATATTGCACTCCGTTTTATGTTACAGGTTAAAAGCTCTGGCATCGACTGGAGGTCGGAATGTTCAAGCAGCTTGCGACTGGTGAGTGACTAAACAATACTTGACTATGCAATATATGTAGGGGAAGATACACAAATACATTATGACTCAGTAAGACAGTTATGTATTACACTGCCTTTTCTTGGGCGAAAACCACAGGAGCTCTCATCTGAAATGAGTACTTACAACAGTACTAAGTATACGGTATCGGACAGCAAATATTTTTGTAGGTAGTCATTTGTGTGCAGTGTTGTGTGCTCACCATTTTCTGGGACATAAACTGAAATGACCAGCAAATCACTATACAATTATAATGGTGCTTATTAGTGCAGAACTACGCCCCATTCGGATGAGCACTATTTTGTACACGTTCATAAATATCCAACTCATGCCGATGCCTGAATTTTGTCATTAAGACTCAGGCAATACTCACGGAGAAATCAAGTATATTTAAAAAAAATGTGTTGATGAGGATTTTTGTGATTTGGATCCTCCCCAAAATGTATTCCATTCTTCCTCAGGCCATGCCCCCTACAAAATGTAGTTATTGTAATTATTATTTGTTGCTAACAAACAAATGGCATTGAAAACATAAACAAAAGTAATGCATAATCCACTCGGAATGATATGTGTTGACCAAGATATTTGCTTAGTACGTATCACTTTTACCTCAGGCTGTTCTCCCGTGTGGACGACCCATTCCTTGATGATCCGTGGCCCAGGGAGTTTGTTCTCTACCTGCGACCCAGTGGACCGCTCCAGAACCAGCTCTCTCACTTTTGGCAACAGAGTCGGGACAAATGTGGCAAAAACAAAGCCCACAACATTTTCCCTCACATCACTCTGTGCCAGTTCTTCATGGTGAGTTTATTAAACTACAATTCAAAGGTGTCAATCTCAATATTATTTTGTCTCTGTGTTTTCTTTAGTGTGCAGACCACAAGATTGAGGCTCTATGTGAGGTTCTCCAGACTACCGTACAGCAGTGGCGAGGTCGATTTCCCAGCCTACTGCCCCTCGAACTGTACACATCCTCCAACTTTATTGGTCTTTTTGTGGAGGAGCATGTGGCTGATCTGCTCAAGCAGTTTGCGGCCGACTTCGGCACAGAGGCCGCCAGGAAAGCTGGTATGAGCCATAAGGCGTCGGGTTGTGTCTTTCAGACGTGACAGAGAGTAATCGGAGGTCTGGTTGGGTTCTTAAAGAACTCACTCAGATCATCACTGTAATTTTCTAAAAATGCAAACGAAAAGGAGACTGATGAGTAAGCTTCGTGCCAAATTAGATTTGAATCATTGTACGATACGGGCTAATTCTACTACAGTCATATGATTCATGATTAACAGACAGATTATGTCATCAGAATTGTGCTTCGCCCGCACAGTTTATTACGTAGACTGTATCTACAGTGCTGTACAACACCTTACTGGTTTTCTTGTCTTAATAACCTCATTTAAGTCATTTAGAATAACATTTATTTAGTGATCCATTCTGTTTAGGTTTTACACAGACCGCTCGTAACTTTAAATGATTTTGCAATTGATTTTTGTTTGGCTTTATTTGTTTACTTTTTGCCTTAAAAGTGAAAGAGAAAAGTCAAGTAAAAAGTAAAATAGAAGAAGAAATAATAGCGGTTTAGCTGAATAGTTAACTTTGTTATACATCCTCTTGGTTGTTTGTGCTTGACTGGCAGTAGTTTGCCTTTTGCTTAAGTCAGCTACAGTAAGTTTGGCTCTTTCTCCACGTGACCCTGAACAGGATCAGTGGTACATAAAATGATGGATGGAATGCATGGTCTCTGCAATATTTCTTTAAATCTTAGCCCATGCTGTACATATTTCATATTATATGTGACAAATGTGTATTAGGTATAGGAGTGTCCCACTTTTTTTCTTCTGATTCTATGGTGGATACATAAAATTCCTAAAGCAACATATCTAATGAAGACCATTGTACATTATTGTGTAAACATGACTTATATTACAGTATTAGATTGAGCAGAGCGCTTGTGTTTTATTCAGAGGTCCACGTGGAGCCTCATAAGAAACAGCTCCATGTCACACTGGCCTACAACTTCGCCTCCGATCACCTCGCTTCACTGGAAAAACTGGCGAAGGGCATTGAAGTCAAGCTGGGTTGTGATTGGCTGGCAGTCCTCTTCTCCCGGGACATTCGTTTTGCAAACCACGAGGTAATAGTTCAGTCATACTTGCCACTTGTCATTGCTGTTCCATGAGTGGTGACTAGAATCAGAAGTTCTGCATTTATAATTTGCTACAGTACTTATAGTAGCAGCTCTGCAAAACACAGATGGATAACTGGTTCTCACATTATCTTTATTGTACAACATATTGTAAAACATACAACACTATTCATTTTAAGAGGGTGTTTGACCTTTTTTTCCCCCCTCTATATTTTCCCTTAAGCAATACTGAGATTTTGTTGTTCCACTAGAGTGGTCAAACGTTTGCCGCCATTAAACTTTTAAGTACTGGGAATGTTTTAAGTATCATTTTGTATTATGCAAGTAACTTTTGTTAATCTGAAAATGTCAAAACAAAATGTGGAGCAAACCTTACTCGTGATGAGTAGCATGTACATTTTTCAGTTTTATCATCAGCAATACAATTTTCCTCCTTGTCTTATCATCTCTGATACAGCTGTGATTCTTTGTCTTGTCTTTCCCCATTTAAGTTTGGTTTTTTTTTGTTCAACTTTTGGCCAACTATTCCTGTAGATTTTTGTCTTTGTCATCATCAAGTACTACTGAGGGTTCATTGTATCTAAAAGAGAACAACATTATTTGGCGCCATGGAAATACAGTGTGACCACATGCAAATGGTTGTGCCCTTCTTCCTGCTTCTTAAAAAAAAAAAAAAAAAACAGTTGAAACACTCATTAAATATATACTAAAATGTATTTACAGTTTGAATAATTGTAGCCATAGCAAAACCTAAGTTGTGTCAGTTTCTTCATCAAGTGGATAAATCCCAATGATGTGGCAGCACCCTTATGTAACATTAGGGCTGCACGATTATGGCCAAAATAATGATCACGATTACTTTGATACGCTATTACAAAGTGCAACAGGAATCGCACCTTAATGCAAGCAAATACAGTTCATGCATAAAACACAATAACACTTCTGGCTGTAAGCACCGACTTTTCATTTGAAAATCCCCGTCGTCCATATAGTGAATTGTCAAGGATAGGTACGGGTCAGTCGTGTACGGTCACAAACGCCAAAGAACTCGAAAGTTGTGATTTCCCTCTCTTGTTTACTCGCAGCGTTTTTTTTTCCATTGCGGCCAGGTCAACGGAAAAGTTGAAGCCAAGGAAAGCCCCTACAACAATTGTTAATAGTGTCTTACCGTGACACGTTGCCTCTCCACCAACGTGCTGAGAGGGCCAACTTCAAAATAAAAGCTTCACTGCTGCAAATGAAGCATTTTTCATGTGCAGCAGTGCCCGCATTTTAAATAGAAAAAAATCGCCGGCGATCAGGCTCATTTAATCGTGGCAGACAAAATCGTGATCACGTTTACAATTCGATTAATTGTGCAGCCCTATGTAATATGTATCTGCTGTATGTTGTCCCACTTGCAGACTCTACGAGTGATGTACCCCTACATTCCACAAAATGAAGATGAGTTGGAGTTGGTCATGGGAGATTTTGTCTTCATGTCTCCATCTGGCCAGAGTAATGCCACAGAGGGTTGGGTGTACGGGACCTCCCTCGCCAGCGGGCTATCAGGCTTGCTGCCCGAAAATTATGTGGGCTTAGCTGACGAGTCCGACACCTGGGTCTTCCACGGGTGAGCGGGGCACACAGGTTTAATTTCACTGGGATGATGTCACAATATTTTACATACCTAATGCTGCCATAGCCAATCCCCCCTTCTGTACACTCCCTGCGGTGGAAACACAATATTAATCTGGGTTTACCATACTGAGCTGTACCATGGCAAAACAACCTGAACAGTACCACTTGATGGAAACATGATTTTGCTCGCACTGTACCAGTTGCACTTTCCCAGAAATTCTACTGACTTTGTCCCTGTGCAATACAGTGGTGCCTTGAGATACGGGTGACCCGATTTACGAGTTGTTTTAGATAGGAGCTGCCATTCGGCTGTTTTTTTTTTGGCGTTGACTTACCAGCAACAATTTGAGATACGGGCACTGCATGGTGGCACTAAACTCAACTTACTTTGCGAAAAGCCGCAGAGACTTCAAGCTGTTTATTGTCGCTCCCAGTTGAAGTTTGCTCTCAAGACTAAACGTAGGGCAAAGAAACGATCTCATAGATTTGCCTTAAGAAAGTTCGTTTAGCTTGCTCCCTAGCGATTAGCATCGGTGTCACGGTGAAGCAGTGGCTATTTGAACACAAATGTTGGAGCAACACATGTAGAGAATATAACACTACTCGCAGGCATGTAACATTTTTTCCTCTGCAAAAAAATTTTAATGCAGCTTACGAAGGCAGTTGTGAAACAGTTCTTTGTGTGTGTCTATGTGTTGTACTTCCTCCAAGTGGCCAAGGTGCACACACCAGAAGGAGTAGCACAACATTGAACTAAACCATTTCATTTTGTTATAATTTATTTTTATAAAGTATGATACTATATAGTGCTCTGTTCCCTATTAAAAAATATATTGCATAAATATATATATTTTTTCTTTAGAGAGACTAGAACGGAATAATAGCATTTCGGTTCATTTCAATTGGGAAAGATGATTTGAGATAAGAATGTTTTGAGCGTGGTCATAACATGAATGTATCTCAAGGCACCACCAAATCAGATTTAGACCCCGATTGCAAGAACTTTTGATTTTGCTCACATAGTTCCTCAAAGGATGCTTGTAATATACTAAACTATCGCTTCTGTTTCTGTCGTCTGCGGTTGATTTGCGTGGGGAAAAAAATCCGCCAAATTTAAGTGATAATTTGTTTATGTTATTAAGATAAATCTGTGAAGAAACAAAACAAAAGAAGTAATAGTTTTCAATTTTGTGACATACGGTATTTTCCTGTCCATCGCAGCTCCCATTCATTCTTCAGCTGTGGCCTGTCTGATAGGTCCAGCAGGGAGAGGGGGATGTTTGATGGACCGGTGGACAGTCGACACCCTGATACCAGTCCTGGAGACACGCCAGCCGTCAGTCTTATTTGTCATCCAGTGCAGGTTGGTGCTAAGTACTACTAAATACTGAGAGTGTTAAAAAAATAAAAAATAAACTGGCTGATTGTGGTCTGGTAAAAACACATAAGCAGCTTTTCCAACACTGCTATTAATTGGTGTTTTCTTTACAGCAGGTCCTGCGGATTAGCGGTAATCACACTCGGCAGCCTAAGCGGTTATTTTTTGTTTGTCGACACGGTGAGAGGATGGACGTGGTGTTTGGAAGACACTGGCTCTCCCTCTGCTCAGACAGTAAAGGTTAGCGCTATCCTTAAATGTGAAGAAATATGGTTATACAGTGGTACCTTAATTTCCAAGTTGAATTTGTTCTGCGACCAAGCTCATAACTAAATTTCCTCGTATATGTAAATCAAATCAATTTCCCCCAATGAAATTAATTGAAATCCCATTAATCTGTTCCAGACCCCCCAAAAACTACCACAAATAGCAAACATCTGTTGAATTCTTATTTTTGCAGAAAGACAAAGATGTGGTCTGAAGCCAAGCCAATGACTGCACAAGCTACATTGAAATATCTTTGAAGTTACATTTGTGTATCGTATACGTTCATATTAAAATCAAATTTATTTGAGCGCTGCACACAACACATTCATTTTAGCACCAACATAAAATGCGTCCAGCCTGTTGCACCTACAGTGCGTACAGAAAGTATTCAGACCCCCTTAAAATTTTCACTCGTTGTGAAATGGCAGCCATTTGCTAAAATAATTTACGTTTATTTTTTTCCCCTCATTATTGTACACACAGCACCCCCATTTTTTTTGCCAGATTTGTTAAAAAAGAAAAAACTGAAATATCACCGTTTTTCTGTCACTATGAGGTGCTGTGTGTACATTGATGAGGAAAAATTTTTACTTAAATGATTTTAGCAAATGGCTGCAATATAACACAGAGTGAAAAATTTAAGGGGGTTTGAATACTTTCCATACCCACTATATATAATACAACAGGGGTGTTCAAGGGACTCCTATAGTCTAAGTAAACAATCAAACCGTTTTCTGAAGTTATTTTAAATTACCAGCTTTAACCCTAACCCCCCCCAAAAAAAAAAAACTCTGCACCTCCTCTAAAGTCATCTGGCGCCCCCCAGGGGAGCTGTGCCTCAATCTTTGAAAACAGCTGTGATGAGCAAAGTGGACAGGACTGATCATGACACCAAGTCTAAGTGGCATCAACATCATTCCGAAACCGCTTTGACGAGCGATTCATGACATGCAGTATAAAAGGTTTCATTCAATAAGTGACAATGCACTATTCTATTGAGTAACGTGACGACATATAGCGCAATAAGTACATTAGCAGCCGTTTGTCAGAAAAGTCTGCTGAGGACTCTTAAGAATCAAATTATTATCCTTTTTTTTTTGCAGGTCAATATGTCCGTTCCAATCTGAATATGCCTCTTACTTTGCCACTGTGGGGAGGACAAAGGGATTATGACATGGACGCACCCGTCACTGTGTTTGGATGCATGCAGGCACGGTTAGTGGGTATGTCGCGCTCAAGAAATCACAATAATTACACGGTATTGTGTTGATATGATAGCTGTGTGGTAAATGTGTTTTTGTTTTTGTTTTTCAGGTGAGGCCCTTTCAGAAGGCAACACCGTGATAGATTTTGTGTACTGCTCTCCAGCTCTGCGATGTGTTCAGACTGCACAGAGCATCCTGAAAGGTAAGGAAGATTCGTTCCCAAGTCTGCTGGGGTTGAGATCTTTAATGTGTTCCTGTGGGACAGGTATGCAGCAGGAGAGCAAGCTAAAAATACGTGTGGAACCGGGGCTTTTTGAATGGACCAAGTGGGTTTCCGGGAGCTCCCTGCCAGCATGGATACCTCCTGCTGACCTGGCCGCAACCCATTTCAGTGTGGACACGACATACAGGTGACGAATCGGGAGAAAAATCCAATTTCATCTACTTACCGCTGCATTCGGAAAACGTTACCTTGCTGTCGGAGCACAGTTATCTTTTGAAAGCCTCTTTTCCCAAAATAAATTGCTCGCTTTCCTGACCTTCCTGTGGTCGGGCATTATGATATTATGTTTGTCAGTTGTCTCTGGCGAAGGTTGATTATTGAATTTACCTCATGGGTTAAATAACCTATCTATCTATTTTGACGTCCAGTTGTGAAGAAACGTTGAAAAAATACACTGACAACAAATCTTGATTTGATTTGTTTTCATTTATTTTCTGTTGTCAAGACAAGAGTGCCACTCGGATTAAAAGTTTGACGCGCTACCGACTTAGCTAGTCACACTCTCATTTCAACTCTTGGTCAAGTAGCTACACAAAGTACCTCAAAGTTTATTGTAAAAAAAAAAAAATAATAATAACAAATTTAAATATGCGGTAGTAGTACTATTGGTATTGGTCGATGTAATAGTAGTCATAGAAAAATCAATATTTCCGACTTGCGAGTAACACCTTGACATTGTCCCCTATATCATTTTAGAGTACTTGTAAAGATGCAACTAAAATATGATTCAAACTACAGCACAAAAACAACAACGTATTTTAAAATATTATTTTATCAATCAGGCAGCACTTGATATACTGCAGAGGTTGTGGTTAGCACATGTGCCTCACAGTCGAGAGGTTCCGGGTTGGAATCACAGCTCAGGTTCTTCCGGTGCTTGCGTGGGTTTCCACCGTCATCTTCAAACAATAACATTTAAACTGCATAAAGGAGCAGCGACTTATTGCTTATTTGTATTACTTTTACATTCATTACAGACCGCTGATCCCCATCAGCAAGCTTACTGTGTCTGAATCGTATGAGAGCTACATGAGTCGAAGCCACCAAGTGACCAAAGAGATCCTATCAGACTGCAAAAACTCTGGTCAGCGTTTGTTTACCTGTTCTGTGCTTTGATGAGCAAGGACTGAAAAAAACGAATGCAAATATATGCTCCTTCTTTTTTAAGATGTACAGTACATGTATTGTACATTGCATTGTGTCAAGCATTTGTCCGCTGTTGCCTCCTTTGCCTGTTTCCGCTCTCCTCAGGAAACAATGTGCTGATTGTAGCCCACGCCTCTTCCTTAGAGGCCTGCACACGCCAGCTGCAGGGTTTCGTCCCACGGAGCGCCAAAGACTTCATCCAAGTAGTTCGAAAGGTTACTGCATAGCTTTTTTTCTTCCCCCCCCCCCCCCCCCCCCCCCATGTTGTCCCATACAGTCAAACTTTTGCTCTTGATGCAAGCTTGCCTCTCTCAGTTCATCCATGAATATTACCAAGAAACTGGCATCCACATAACGAGCTCACTGTTAGATTCTGTTTTGTGGAATTCTATCTTAACATACAAACAGTGATGCAAATATCCCCCCTCCTCAGTTGAGATAACAAGCAAATCCCAATAAGAAACACAAGCTCATTGGCGGAGATAACACACAGCGATGAAATTAGAGGATAATGTCCTTGGAAGAGGTAATAATAATAGGCAGTCTTCTTCAAAATGTTTTGTTTGTTTGTTTTTTAGATCCCTTACCTGGGCCTCTGTTCCTGCGAGGAGCAGGGCGACTCGGGGCAGTGGCAGATGGTCGACCCACCCATCCTCCCACTCACACATGGACCAAACCACATCTTTGACTGGAGGGAGACACTTTTGCATGTATAGCATCCGTTGGATATGAATCCCACCAAGTGCCTCCAAATACTGGTACTGTCCACATGAGTGGCATGTCGGCTTCACGAATGGCTCAGCAACTGCTGGGGATGTCGTTTTGAAGAATAAGGGATATGTTCATCTGGGCAACGGGGTGTTAGCTACACTATACAGGAGAAATTTCACTGAAATACAGCTGGATCAAACTATTTATATATTTTATGGATTTTCATCATGAAGCTCAGGAAGTTTCAGTGGAATTTCCAAAGTTGAACATAATCCATTCTAAGATGGTGGTTGACTCCCAAGATTTTAGAATCAGAATCATCTTTATTTGCCAAGTATGTCAAAAAACACACAAGGGTTGGAGCCGCTCGAGTACGACAACGGACGGCCAATTTGACAAAAATACTTTTTGAGACATAGAAACGTAAAAACACACTGCGGAGAGTCATTGAGCAATGAGAGGTTGCCGGTGATGTGGTCATGCTTTACTTGTATGTAATGTAAATATATTTCTTTAATTTATTGATAGTTCATTGTATTGCTCATATTAAGAGTGAGGCAGACAGAACCTTCCCTATGTTCACGGTTGGCAACATTCCCGGTGATCATGACACGCTTCCTCTTTTCCACGACTGGTAAATTCTGCGGCGGCATCCCAAAAAAAAAGCAAAAAAAAAAACAGCTCAGCAAATAGTATAGTAACTGTAGGAATAAAACTCACAAGAGTTGCTGAAATCTTGTATAACATCACACATGATGATGCTTTGGACTTTGGAGGTTCCACTGTATGTTACAGCAACACACTTTGCATCAGTTGTAATGCTGCCGCACACTGCGCGATGTAGTCGAACCCGACTGGCGCGGCTCGCTAAACTGGGAAATGTTTATGTGCGTTTTGATTGGCTATAAGCTGCGACGTTTTGACGGCGATTCGAATTTTGAATGGCGGCAAAACCAGTGGCAGACTGATCGGCCACTCGTGAACCAAACCACGCACAACCGCACGCCACTTGAGTCGGGTTCGGCAGCGGCGCTCTTTGCGCGGCAGCCTTTAGATGCCATGATTGTGCAAGTGACGAGTCACTGCGCTTAAAGAAACCACGACATCTGTCGGCCAATCAGATGACAGTGACGTCACGGCCCTCCTCGCCCTGCGTTTTAGAAGCAGCTCGGAAGAGGTTCTGAGGAACGGTGCCACTGTCACCGCCCGACCTCGAAAAAGTGTAATATGAAAAGCGAACCAGACAGGGCGGAACCAGGCTGGTTGGGGTTAAAACCGGTGCAATGGAAAAGGGGCATCTGTTAACGATTGTTTTCACGTTCTCCTGTATTGTTGTTTTGTGTTTCCAATTGGACGCGCGACCGATTAATCGGCCGGCCATTACTTTTTCACAAATGGCCACGAAGCTTGTTTTTTTTTTTTCCCTTAATAAAATCAACATTTAGAAACTGCATTTTGTTTACTTGGTTTATCTTTGTCTGCTATTTACATGTTTTTGATGATCTTAAAACATTAAAGTGGGAACACTATGCACAAAAACAGGGGGGGGGGGGGGGAAGCATCGTTGATTTTGGCTATGGTCACATTAACTTGCAGTCTTCCACCTATGTTTCTATTTATTAATCAATATTTGCTTTAGATGTGACAAGACAAATGATTTGTCAAAATTAACAGTATACAGGGAAGTATGCTCTTTACCTCAGGTGTCAAGTGCATTTCACACATGCATCTCATTCCGATGATGGATTGTGTGTTTGTTGCGAGTCCCTCCTTGCGTGAGAGTGATGAGTCCTACACCTGATTTGCAGAAATGAGTTGAGCTCGAGTCGCTTCTGAGGACCTTATTCCATTTGTATGCATTGACGTGTACATTCACGACTGTATGCGTCATTCGCTACTTTTTAAAGCCATGCAGTGGAAGTGCTAGATATCAAATCAAGTCTCTCGAAGCACTTACATGTCCTGGGCCCATTTTCTGTGAGCTATTCCCAAAAATTACAGGAGCAACACACAGACAAAAGGCGAGCCAAAATTAACTTTGCCGGTGATTGTGGTTCATATCGTGTGTATATTGTAATGAACGGGCATAAAACAATTCTGGTATGCCCAAGTAAATTGTTCAGAAGTAGAAGGCTCAACATTGTAACTATTCACTTGTGCACATATTCCAATACAGAAGAAAGAAAGAAAGAAGAAAATGCTTATTATAGGTTGTTGTTGTTTTTTTTTTTTTTTTGTATAATGGACCTTCCAAAGTTCATTTGTTTTAGTTTAACGAAAATGTTCTGGAAAAATACGCCCCAAAAGTCAAGCAAAAGTAGTTAAAGGTCATAGTTCAAACCCTCATTATACAAATCTTGTTACATTAACTCCACAAGCGTCTTTAGGTGTTGGTCATGGGGTTGTTGCTTTTTTTTTAACTTTGCTTTAATGCTACAAGATGAACGGTACTACTGAAAGTATGATGATAACCACGACCAGGAATGGAACTTATCAATATTGTGACATGGAAAAGTAATTTAGCTGCTCCTTGCAATATGAGCAATACATATGAATAAAATGAATATTGTTTTGAAAATCAGTTTCTTCTATTTCATAATATGTAGAGTCCACTGTTGCTTTAATTCATGCGCCAAATGGCAAATCTCACATCTGTGTTATTTCTTTTTTTTTCACCGTCTTTTATAGACAGTTCCCTAAAAAATATATTTTACGTCCATTTTTGGAGGAAACTAGGAGCCATGTGATGAAATGAGTCATAGTGACTTTAGTGCTATTTGCATTTTATTTATTCTGTGAACATTACAATTTTGTACAACATATTTATTTGGAATTAAAGATGTAAGTTTGAAATAGCTCATCTTTCCTGATGGACTTTTGTGTGTGTGTGTGTGTGTGTTACAATTAGGTGATGTAAAACTACAATTTTGTCCATTATAGGTTGTTTATTTGCATATACTGTGAGTACATCTAAATTCAAAATTCTAATATTGTTAAAAATGTGTTTGCTATTCCTCAATCAAGTTTTTGTTGCCTTCTGGTTATGTGTGTGTGATCTTGAAAATTATATTTTCTAATCTCTACCTGCTCTGAACTACATCCACATGCCAAGATGAGTTGTTGGGAGGAAGTTCACCAATGTTGGATCAGCCTGTGTTCCACCCCCCCACCCCCCCCCCCCCCCACTTTGAGTATGATTTTGAATTCAGTCCTTAATTATTAAATGATCGGGTGTCCATTGACCATTTGTAAGTTCTTTGGCATTTAATATTTTCAACTGGAATACATAATTCAAGATCTGGGACATGTTCCCTTTAGGTTTTTCTTGATTAGTGATTAGAAATTGCATTCATAAGAAAACAGGACACAAAGAAAAAAAATGTTTTTTAAATAGATGCCATGTTCACATGGGGTAAAGCCAAACATATATATATAATTGCGGTAAAACCATTTCTTAATAGCTAATTAATGAGTACTGGGAAACAGTAAGAATAAAAAGTTAACATTTAAAAGCTAAAAACAAAACGTATTGTGGTTTCAAACTTGTGTGGTCTATAAAAGGCAGAATGAAGACCTTTAAGGTAGATACCGTGTATTTATTCATACAGCACATTCATTTAAAAATAAAAAAATCTAGAAAAGAGCAAAAGGCAACCGAGACATAATGCATTTAGACCTTTGGGACAGGGATTCCAAAACGGGTGCACCTTTCATAGGGGGTAATAGTCTGGTATAATTAAACAACACCTTTTCCCACCTTTTCTTTTATTTAAAGAAACAAACAGCACAGAAAAGACAAATACAGAACCCCGTTTTCAATATCACTCCACGAAAAAAAGAAGCAGCAGCAAATACACATTCCGTGTGCTTCATTTCCAAACTTAAAATTTCAACCTGGAAAGATTAAAAGCCAGGATGTGCTTTTGAGTGTTTAAATGGAGTTCTGACGAGACGCTTTGCATTCCTCAACGCCCGAATCCACCTAACTGCTGGGATCATAATAATCCTCATTTCGCTTTTGGATCAAATGCGATTTCCGTTTTGAACAACCCATTTTCACGAATCGATCCGATCCATTAGCCAAAATCTGATCAGATTGCTTTTGAACATCTTGTCCCTGACGTTCTGTTTTCGTCATTTGCAGGTGCTTGTTTATTGGCTGTAATCTGCTTTGTTATGATATTTTGGGGTTTTTTACGCATGTGGGTGAGTACGTCACTCTGTTGGGGTGTTGCAGGTAGGTGGCTTGGGGAAAGACTACTTTCAGACAACCACTGGCAACAGAAGGTAAATGCAAAATACATTTTTACGTTGTTGAGGACAGCATCTTGCAAGGCAACATGACTGCAACTTCTTAAATACTTAAAAGTTAGTTACAGGTGAAATGAGTTTCAAGTTAATAATTACTCACAGCTAGAACATCAAACTAAAGTAAAAATCGCTCAAACCTACAAAACGTGGTGCAAGCCTTCAAATATTTATCAATCTACTAGTCTGTCGGCAGGTTCGGAGAAGCTTTTGAAGACAGTTTGAAGGCCATTTTGATGGATGACGATTCCATTTAAGACCATCCATCCTTTCGCTGAAGCGCTTATCCTCACTAGGGTCGCGGGCGTGCTGTAGCCTCTCTCATCTGACTTCTGCCGAGAGACGGGGTACACCCTGAACTGGTCGCCAGCCAAATAGACAAACAACCATTCGTACACACATTCACACCTACGGACAATTAAGTGTCTTCGATTAATCTCCCATGGGATCGGCTCCAGCACGCCTGCGACCCTCGTGAAGAAAAGCGCTACAGAAAATGGATGGATCATTTAAAGGGGTCCTAAACCCTAAAATGTGTTTTGTAAGAATATGTTGATTGCATCGCCATTCTAAACAGCATTCTGCTTGATATTGCCTTTGTGGAAGAATAATTAAACATTAATTCATCCATTTTGAACCCAATTTTGATCAAAATCATCATGTCACCACCCTGTAGTCATGCTAGTTATCGCAGCATACACGGAGAGTCCGCTTCCTGTTTTCCAGGTTCGTGTCACGTGTCAACGTAAGCGTGAGAGCCGTTGTGAACGTGAAATTTTGACAGCAGAGGGTGATGCTGCCAAAATGGCGGCCCCCCTGAGATGGATGACAATTGACGAATTAATCGCTTTCATTCTTATTCTACAAATATTAATCAATAAAATAAGCAATATTAATTGGACTACCATGTTTAAACGAGTGGGGGGGGGGGGGGGGGGCACATAATGTATTCTTGCAAACAAAATAGAGTTTGGATCCCTTCCGAAAACACTCTTTTAGTGACAAATGGTCTCTGTGAGGTGCTTTATGGAGGAACAATTGCAAAACACTACGGAGGCTCTGAACAACCTAACTGGATTGCACCATGATGAGCCAAAGGGAGCAGCGTGCCCCTCAAGCGGGCCTTATCTGGCATCATTGAGCTGTCTGGCCACGGTCAGGATCTCCTTGGCTCCTTTGCTCAGGAGCAAGTTGGCCAGGTCCACCCCCAGACGCTCGGCACTGCCCTGAGCGTCACTGCAGATCTTGACGGCTGTGACCCCCACACGCTGGACCTGCTCGTCCACGTCCTGCTGGCACTGAAACACGACTTTGTTACAATGTGCTCAAACTGCTCGCTACGTTAGCTTGGGAAGTCTCAACTCTGATTAATGCAACTGTGGAGTCTTGGAAATCCGCATTTATTCAATATTCTTGAAACCCATCTTACGGTCCATGTACTAGTACGCTCTTTGTCCTCACTAGTAAGATGATTCGGCGCACTAGTAGAACAACTAGAGGCACATCCTAGTTTGGGTTTCCCTCAGTGAGCCGTGTGTGAAATTCATAAAAATATTCAGTTGAAACTAGAAGTTCACATACTCTGTATAAACAGGAGAAGGAGCTGGCGCATTTTGTGGCTCCGGCAGGAGGTCTTGGCTCCTCGCGGCATGAGACACGTCACTTCCGGCTCACGGTGGCTCACTGTGGGGCCACTCACTTACTGCGACAAATAACTCATGAATATGCAAATCACGTGTGTATACCCTCACTCATACTCTCTTCCTGTAGACTTTTATAATTTACAGAATTAATCGCACCACACTTCAGTTGTACAGCCGGGTTCACGACCCTTGTCCTGCATGCTTCTTCTCCTGTCCTTGTCCTGTTCTAGCTTGTCCTGTCCTTCCCTCACAGGGTCTAGCACTACAGCCCCATGCAAGACTCATATTTAATGTTTCATTGTTGTAGATAATGTAATGATTTACTTCTCTCATCCTGTTTATTAGCGCTTTGTCTTTTGTCTTTGTTTCTCTCTACCCTGTAGAAACTTTGTTCTGTTCGACTGATCGAGTCTGATTCTCAATAAACCTCAATTATAATACCAAGAAACCACAGCGGGAGCTTAAAAACTCCACTGTGACACAGTAAAACTGTTCCGGCATAAAAGGGATACAGATTTTCCATTCTGCTTAACCTAACAGCCGAACAGGACAAAAAAAAAAAAAAGAAAAGTCACCTGACATTTTAACGGCAACACTGGACATCCAAACACAGAACATAGATGACCTGGAAAGTCATATTATTGAAGCAAACATTAGTTGTGAACGACAACATAAGAACACGGAGAAACTCTGTACTATGACGGAGTATACTAAGGCATAAAAGGAATAAATATACCGTGTCTCAGACAAATAATTACATAATGTCGTCTTAATCAGTAACAATTCCTCTGCACACTAAACTAACAATAGTCTCAAATGCTATGTTGAGAAAATTATCCTCATAGAAAACATTTAAAAATGAAATTGATCTTAAACTAGAGTTTTTAGACAATCAATACTCCAAGGTTTAAAAAACAAACAAACAAACAAAACAAAAACATGATGCCGGAGCCACAAAATGAGCTAGCCCTTGCTGATAAATCGACCTACACTTTTTTTCCTCACTGTCTGACATGAAATCAGACCAAACTTTTCTTGTTTTAGGTCAATTAGGATTACCAAAGATAGTTGTATTTGCAAAATGCCAGAACAATGAGATTATTATTATTTAATTTTTTTTTTAAAGAAAAGTTTTATTTACTTTCTTCAGAGTCAGAAGTTTACAAACAGTAACATTACTATGCCTTTAAACAATTTGGGAAAACAATGCAGCCCTATGGGTGGCACAAGTCAGTGCAAACTGTAGGCCGGTCCCAAGCCCGGATAAATGCAGAGGGTTGCGTCAGGAAGGGCATCCGGCTTAAAACCTTGCCAAACAAATATGAGCGTTCATCCAAAGAATTCCATACCGGATCGGTCGTGGCCCGGGTTAACAACGTCCGCCACCGGCGGCGTCAACCTGCGGCGCGCCGTTGGAAATTCAGCTACTGTGGGTCGAAGTCAAAGAAGAAGAGGAGGTGGAAAGCGGGTTCTTCGGCAGAAAGAGAAGAGGAAAACACAGAGCCTAGAACTGAATGTCGGGACTTTGAATGTTGGGACTATGACAGGAAAATCTCAGGAGTTGGTTGGCATGATGATTAGGAGAAAGGTTGATATATTGTGTGTCCAGGAGACCAGGTGGAAAGGCAGTAAGGTTAGAAGTTTAGGGGCAGGTTTTAAATTATGTTACCATGGTGTAGATGGGAAGAGAAATGGAGTCGGGGTTATTTTAAAAGAAGAGTTGGCTAAGAATGTCTTGGAGGTGAAAAGAGTATCAGATCGAGTGATGAGGCTGAAATTTGAAATTGAGGGTGTTATGTGTAATGTGATTAGTGGCTATGCCCCACAGGTAGGATGTGACCTAGAGGTGAAAGAGAAATTCTGGAAGGAGCTAGATGATGTAGTTCTGAGCATCCCAGACAGAGAGAGAGTCGTAATTGGTGCAGATTGTAATGGACATGTTGGTGAAGGTAATAGGGGTGATGAAGAAGTGATGGGTAAATACGGCATCCAGGAAAGGAGCTTGGAGGGACAGATGGTGGTAGACTTTGCAACAAGGATGCAAATGGCTGTAGTGAACACTTTTTTCCAGAAGAGGCACGAACATAGGGTGACCTACAAGAGCGGAGGTAGAAGCACACAGGTGGATTACATCTTGTGCAGACGATGTAATCCGAAGGAGGTTACCAACTGTAAGGTAGTGGTAGGGGAGAGTGTGGCTAGACAGCATAGGATGGTGGTGTGTAAAATGACTCTGGTGGTGGGGAGGAAGATTAGGAAGACAAAGGGATAGAAGAGAACCATGTGGTGGAAGCTGAGACAGGACGAGTGTTGTGCAGCTTTTCGGGAAGAGGTGATACAAGCTCTCGGTGGACGGCAGGAGCTTCCAGAAGACTGGACCGCTGCAGCCAAGGTGATCAGAGAAGCAGGCAGGAGAGTACTTGGTGTATCTTCTGGCAGGAAAGGAGAGAAGGAGACTTGGTGGTGGAACCTCACAGTACAGGAAATCATACAAGGAAAAAGGTTCGCTAAGAAGAAGTGGGACACTGAGAGGACCGAGGAGAGGCGAAAGGAATACATTGATATGTGACACAGGGCAAAGGTCGAGGTGGCAAAGGCCAAACAAGAGGCATATGATGACATGTATGGCAGGTTGGACACTAAAGAAGGAGAAAAGGATCTATACAGGCTGGCCAGACAGAGGGATAGAGATGGGAAGGATGTGCAGCAGGTTAGGGTGATTAAGGATAGAGATGGAAATATGTTGACTGGTGCCAGCAGTGTGCTAGCTCGATGGAAAGAATACTTCGAGGAGTTGATGAATGAGGAAAATGATAGAGAAGGGAGAGTAGAAGAGGTAAGTGTGGTAGACCAGGAAGTGGCAATGATTAGTAAGGGGGAAGTTAGAAAGGCATTAAAGAGGATGAAAAATGGAAAGGCAGTTGGTCCTGATAACATTCCTGTGGAGGTATGGAAGCATCTAGGAGAGGTGGCTGTGAAGTTTTTGACCAGCTTGTTCAATAGAATTCTAGTGCGTGAGGAGATGCCTGAGGAATGGAGAAAAAGTGTACTGGTGCCCATTTTTAAGAACAAATGTGATGTGCAGAGCTGTGGCAACTATAGAGGAATAAAGTTGATGAGCCACACAATGAAGTTATGGGAAAGAGTAGTGGAGGAGAGACTCAGGACAGAAGTGAGTATTTGCGAGCCACAGTATGGTTTCATGCCTAGAAAGAGTACCACAGATGCATTATTTGCCTTGAGGATGTTGATGGAAAAGTACAGAGAAGGTCAGAAGGAGCTACATTGTGTCTTTGTAGATCTAGAGAAAGCCTATGAAAGAGTACCCAGAGAGGAAATGTGGTACTGCATGCGGAAGTCTGGAGTGGCAGAGAAGTATGTTAGAATAATACAGGATATGTATGAGGGCCGCAGAACAGTGGTGAGGTGTGCTGTAGGTGTGACAGAGGAATTTAAGGTGGAGGTGGAACTGCATCAGGGATCAGCCCTGAGCCCCTTCCTTTTTGCAGTGGTGATGGATAGGCTGACAGATGAGGTTAGACTGGAATCCCCGTGGACCATGATGTTTGCAGATGACATTGTGATCTGCAGTGAAAGCAGGGAGCAGCTGGAGGAACAGTTAGAAAGATGGAGGCATGCACTGGAAAGAAGAGGAATGAAGATTAGCCGAAGTAAAACAGAATATATGTGCATGAATGAGAGGGCTGGTGGGGGAAGAATGAGGCTACAGGGAGAAGCGATAGCAAGGGTGGAGGACTTTAAATACTTGGGGTCAACTGTCCAGAGCAATGGTGAGTGTGGTCAGGAAGTGAAGAAAAGGGTCAAAGCAGGTTGGAACGGGTGGAGGAAGGTGTCAGGTGTGTTATGTGACAGAAGAGTCTCTGCTAAGATGAAGGGCAAAGTTTATAAAACAGTAGTGAGGCCAGCCATGATGTATGGATTAGAGACAGTGGCACTGAAGAGACAACAGGAAGCAGAGCTGGAGGTGGCGGAAATTAAGATGTTGAGGTTCGCTCTTGGAGTGACCAGGTTGGATAAAATTAGAAATGAGCTCATCAGAGGGACAGCCAAGGTTCGATGTTTTGGAGACAAAGTTAGAGAGCGCAGACTTCAATGGTTTGGACACGTCCAGAGGAGAAATAGTGAGTATATTGGTAGAAGGATGATGAGGATGGAGCTGCCAGGCAAAAGAGTTTGAGGAAGACCAAAGAGAAGGTTGATGGATGTCGTGAGGGAAGACATGATGGCAGTTGGTACGAGAGGAGGATGCAGGAGATAGGCTTACATGGAAAAGGATGACGCGCTGTGGCGACCCCTAACGGGACAAGCCGAAAGGAAAAGAAGAAGAAACAATTTGGGAAAACCCAGATGATGATGTAATTTATTTGGCAGCTTGTGATAGGTTTATTGAAAACTTGTTAATTAGAGACACCTGTGGATGTATTTGAAGGCACACCTGAAACACACTGCTTCTTTGTGTAACACGATGGAAAAGTCAAAATAAATCAGCTAAGATATCAGGAAGAGAATTGTGGAATTGCACAAGTCTGGTTCATCCTTGGGTGAAATTTCCAGATGCCTGAAGGTGCCACATTCATCTGTTCAAATAATTAAGCGCAAGTATAACCACCCTCGGAATCTCCAGCCATACCGCTCAGGAAGGGGACAAGTTCTGTGTCCCAGAGATGAATGTGCTTTGGTCCGAAATGTGCATATCAACCCAAGAACAAAAGCAAAAGACCTTGTGAAGATGCTGGCTGAAAGGCCACTCTGCCAGGAAGAAGCCATTATGCCAAAAGAAACAGAAAAAAATCCAGACCATAGTTTGCAAATGCAAAAAGCGACAAAGACCTTCATTTTTGGAGCTATGTCCTGTGGTCTGACGAAACAAAAACTTAACTGTTTGGCCATAATGAGCATTGTTACGTTTGGGAGAACACCGTCCCAACTGTGTAATACAAAAACTTAACTGTTTGGCCATAATGAGCATTGTTACGTTTGGGAGAACACCATCCCAACTGTGTAATACGGGTTGACAAGCGTGTAGTATGTTGAGAAACAATTTAAAAATACTAGTTAACATCTAGAGTTTCACTCGTGGTACTAGTAGCATGTAGATGTCAACTAGTCCACAGGTTTTTCCTTACCAGTAGTTGTCCTACTTCAGGGTCTGACGTTAAAGGCCTCTTTATACTCCCGCGGTCGGCAACGCCCGCATTGCATCACGTGACCGACGAATTGCCCCGCGCGGCACCTCTGTGTAGCGGGTTAGGGCCGTGCACCCTACAAAAATAGTTGCTGTGCGTCGCACGCCGCGGAGATCATCTCTCGTGATTGGTCCGTTTTAGTCACATGGTGTGATGACGTACCAGCATGCCCATTGGTTCTACATACTATCTACGTCGCCACCTTCTCGATCGATTTTGCTGCATAAATCAACGTATCATCTGGTCATCTAGGTCAATTTTTTCTGTCGTGGTTGCCATTGTTGTGCTTTGTTCCTTGTTACTGAAAGGAAAGTAAAAACGGCTACCGGAAATGGCAAAAAAAATAATAATAATGCAGCGTGGGTTGCGCTCGAGTATAAAGGCAAACTACGCGTGGGACAGCCGCAGTGACGTCAGCGCAGTGAACCATCACTAGCCTTTAAGCCTTTTTGCGCGGTTGCCCTCTCAGGCCACCATGAGCCAATTTGTAGTGACCCTGTGAGAACTTGTACTGGCCCCGTATATTCATGATGTAATATGTAATTGTGATGTAATAAGTATTAGTGATTATTTCCTATTTAGCATCTTCAGCTTTATACTATATTATGCGGCACGGTGGACAACTGGTTGGAGTGTCTGCCTCACAGTTCTGAGGACCGGGGTTCAATCCCTGGCTCCGCCTGTGTGGAGTTTGCATGTTCTCCCCGTGCTTGCGTGGGTTTTCTCCGGGCACTCCGGTTTCCTCCCAAATCCCAAAAACATGCGTGGTAGATTGATTGAAGACTCTAAATTGCCCGTAGGTGTGAATGTGAGTGCGAATGGTTGTTTGTTTCTATGTGACCTGCGATTGGCTGGCGACCAGATCATGGTGTACCCCGCCTCTCGCCCGTGCACAAAAACGCAGACTGTGTTGCCAGGTCGTGTGTGTTGCCCCCCCCCACAAAATGTTTCTTTCAACAACAAAAAAGGGCAAAATGTCTCAATTAAAATACAAGATTTCCAACTCTAAACAAGATGACTTGTCAAGTCATGCCGTTCAAGTCAAAGTCGAGTCTCTTGGCTACCAATTTCAAAGTCAAGTCTTTCTGAAGCACTTGGCAAGCAAGGTGCAAGTCATAAAATCGGCAACCTGAGTCGACTTCGAGTCAAATGACCCGACTCGGGTGCCCCCATCTCTGCTATGTATAATTGGGGTTTTATGCTGACGAACCCGGTACCAATAATCCGTCAGTGAGATCTGCCGATACGATCATACAGATTAGCTGTAAATTATTTCATTTATTTATGGTTAGTGCTATTGGCTATCTGACATATTTGTTTGGGTTCGCTTCGATTATGGAAAAAAAAAAAATCATCGGGATGATTTTGATTGATGTTTCAATTATGATTAATAAACACAATGATTCATTCGTGTCAAAACTTTGCATTTATTCAACTACCGAAACTCAACTTTAAATAGAACTTGAAGGAACAACCAGCAAAAAAATCCTCGGATTATTCTGGCATTTAGCAATTTATTTATTTATTCATGTTTTTGAGATTGAAACTGCAGCTGGGTACTAGTGTGGACTGAATGGGTGGCAACAATGGCGAAATGAAGTGCCCGTATTTTGAGAGTAAAAGCCCGCAACTATTAACTGGTTCATGTCTGAAATGGGCAACTTAGTTCTAAATTTTCAATTATGAACTATGAACTGAACTAGTTCATTTTTGGAACACTAAACTGAACTTTGAACGAGTTCACATAGGAAATTAATGTTCCCAGTAAAAATTCTATGTCTAACTAAATTCAACACGGTAAAGGTGAGGAACATCTAATAATGGCTTTTTAATCCATGTTACCTTCTCACGAGGAGCGATGCTCGTCTGCATGGTGTTCTTCAGAAAATCCGAACCATCCAAGCTGTACACGGCACCTGTCAAGTAAAGCTGTGGGCACAAGAGACGAAAATATTGACGTCCTGTATTTTCTAAATGTGTGATCTGCTTGCCATAACCAAAAGCCAAACGACAGATGTAGCCATTATGCCTTATTGCAGGCAGGCGATGGCAGTTCCTTGTCTACGAAAAATGTTCGACTTGTTAACCGTTGAAAAACGGCAACGTGAACTAAAACAGATTCAATCACATTTGTTTCGATCAGGGTTACTCAAATACAAATCCTAAAAGGGCCGCGAATATTTTTTTTCCAATAAATTAAAGGTGCATTTATCGAGGTCGGTCAGGCCACATGCGCTAATACTTAAATAATTCAAACGAAATGTAAAACTTTCATTTTAAACAATAAGATATCCATCCACCCATTTCCCGTTGTGCTTATCCTCACTAGGGTAGCGGGGGCGTGCTGGGAGCCGAACCCAGATGACTCTGGGCGAGAGGTGGTGTACATCCGGAACTGGCTGCCAGCCAATCGCAGGGCACATGGAAACAAATCTAATGGATTGAGATAGTGAATTTGGGGTTTTCAAGTGCTGTAAACTGTCATCATCCAACTGCTTGGAAATAAAATCGTAAAATGTTTCCGCCGAGTGTAGTGAATCTATATGAGTTTCAATAATGAATTAAACTACTGAAATACATTTTTAAATAAAAGTTCACCACAATATTCTAATTTATTTAGATGCACTTGTAGCCTGTCAGGCACAAAACAATTCATACCAATTTTGGGGTAAAATGAATTTTTATTTGATGGCCAGGTATCTTTTAACTGAAAGTGGTAGAAGACAAGAAAATGTTGTGTTTGCAGCTGTAAAAAAGTGCATTTATGTTTCTTCTTCTTTTTTTTTTTTTTTAATAATTCAGTGTCTAAAAGCATTTATGCAATTTGTCAATAAAGGCATATCCAGTGTTCAAGTTGATGGGAATGTTGAACTTCCTAAAGATTGTCTTATCAAGTTACCCTGGACTCTCGCTTACACAGTAGCTGGGATATGCGCCAGCCCCCCCACCCCCCCGACCCCAATGAGGAAAAGCAGTATAGAAAAATCGATGGATGCTTTTAAAGTGTATTAGTTAAGACAAACCAAACAAAACACAAGTTACCTGAGAGTCTTTGACCTCTGTGTGCACAGCCACGGGAACGCTGCACCCTCCCTCCTACAAATGACACTTAGCTGAGCATACTGCACATGGATGTCAACGCCCAGTGGAAACTCTGAAGCTGAACGCCCCCATTTTGCTGTTTGGATATAAATATGCCCCAAACGTCAAACAAGACTTCATGTGTGATGTATGCATGTCTGTAACAGTTCTCATAAGATTCCACCTCAAGGATAAATTCCTTCAATTTAGCATTTTCTGGATTAATACACTTTACAGTGAGCCCCCGCATATTCGCGGTTGGGCGTTTCCATATTTTATTTTATTTTTAACCTGTTCTCTTGTATTTGCTGAAAACTAGGGCAGCACAATATATCGAAAACATATCATCGCAATAATGGCGCTTGCGACATGACATATGTATCGCAAAGACGTGCAATAAAGTAATATGTTGTTGCACGCATGTGGCGTTTATCTGAGTTTGACCAATCAGATGTCACCTTAAATGCACATCGCCATCCACCCCCCTAGATCGTGGTCGCCGATTGGCTAAAACAGACCCATAAGTGTACTGTGATAACCTCAGCAGCAGCAGGCAGAGGAAGAATGGCAGACGGGAGAGGAGGAAACAAACAAGGACACAATTAACAAATAACCTGTGCCTAAAATTAATAACTAAATAATACTACAATTTTCATCAGATGATAAAAATCTTTTTTTTATTTTACAGGCATGGTAAATATTGCAATATTCAACATCCTATAACACTTTTTCCGATATAGTGCAGCCCTACTGCAAACAATTCTTTTTGTTCTCAGTCAGGCCAAATGACAGTATTGCTTTACTGCCATCGAGTGTCATCTTGGTGCCGAGGAAAATTTTGGAGTGCGTTATCGATCAATGGTAAACCCTTTTGGGGCGGTGTCAATTACTCACAGATTTTTGGGGATATATGCGGCCGGGCTCGGTCTCAACTTTGAAGTTATCCAACGTCACAAAAACAGACAGGGTTTCAACTTCGGAGGTTCCACTGTAGAATGAAAATAGCAGTGCGTGCGTGTGGTTGCAGGTGTGTGTATGCGCACCAGGTGCCTGAGGAAGGCTCTCTCGGATATGCAGCGCAGTACAGTGTCGGTGTCATTCAGCACAGACAACATCTCCAGGATGTCAGTATCTTTGGCTCGAACCTCCACGGCCAGAGCGCCCTGACATCCACACGGACACACATTTGTTAGATTCCGACACACAGAGAGAGAGAGAAAAAAAAAACACTGCAATAACAAGAAGTGCTTTTGCGCTGAATTTATAAGGCAATAATTGTTCCTACCTGTCCAACAGCATACATGCAATCCTCTGGCTCCAGAATCTAGCAGAGGACAGACAGTATTAGGGCCATAGCGATATCCATTTTTATGAGGCCGATTCCAATATATGGCAGAATATAATTCAGATAACTGATCGGATAATTAATATAAAAAATATACAATGGATAACTTGTTTTTTCTTCCCTTACCGCGTACAACAATAAAGATTTAAACAACACGGAGAACATTTGACTGTTTCACAATACTTTGTCCTTTCGTCTTTGCTTAACTTTACAAGATAAAAATCATTGGCCTATTTTTTTTGGGGGGGGGGGCTGATTATGGGGCGAATGTTAGTTGGAATGCCATTATATTTATCTAATGTCTACATATACATAAAACAAATGGGGAAATAAAATGGCACACTAGTGATGGTTCACTGCACCAGTACCCTATTAGGCGACTATAGATTATTTTTAAAAAAATACATTAAAAAAAATTCCAAAAATGGAACCTGGCTGATTCGGTTTTCCCAGCCCATTCTCCTTAGACCTGCTGCAGCAAGGATGATGGCTGCAAAGTCTTCCTTCTCGTCCAGTTTCTTCAGTCTGGTGTTCAAGTTTCCACGCTGGAGAGGAACGCTGAGGAAAAATATCTCTGCAACAATATAATCACTTCCTGGCCACTATATTAGGTACACTAGGTATGCTTATAATGTTCTGTTTGAATTCACACTGTCAGCTAAATCCGAATTTGACAACATGTTTATTACTGTGGTTAATAATATTTCTGATAGTTAGCTATCTTTCCCACACACGTATAGACTATACACTCACACAGATTGTCTCACATTCACTTCTAACAATTGTACACTTAACACTAATGTCACACATAACTTTAGTTTCATGCAATGTAAATGGAATTTCAAAGGCAAAAATAATATAGTCTGGTCAGATGACAGCAAAATTGAACTCTTTGGATGCCATGGAGTGCACGTTTGGAAGAGAAATGGCACTGCACATCACCCTAACAACACCATACCAACATTGCAGTGGGAGCATGATGGTGCGGGGCTGCGTTTCAGCAAATGGTACTGGGAAACTTGACATTATTGAAGGAAGCATGAATGGGCAAATGTACAGAGACATTCTTGACAAATATCTGCTGCCATCTAGAGGATGATGAAAATGAAACGAGGGTGGACATTTCAGCAGGATAATGATCCAAAAGATACTGCCAAGGAAACTCAATTGGTTTCAAAGAAAAAAATAAAGCTGCTAGAATGGCCCAGCCAATCACCTGACTTGAATCCAATCGAAAATCTTTGGAAAGAACTGAAACTCAAGGTCCATAAAAGAAGCCCACGGGAACCTTCAAGATTTGAAGACTGCTTGTGTGGAGGAATGGGCCAAAATCACACCAGACCCATGCATGCAACTAGTTTCTCCGTACAGGAGGCGTCTTGAAGCTGTCATTGCAAACAAAGGCTTTTATACAATGTATTAAATAAATACCAGTTGGCGTGATCAATACTTTTTTCCTTTGTCATTTCACATTATTACACATAACTTAACTTTCTGACATTATTTGTTCTACTTTGTATGTATGGATTACTTGGGTTGTTCCCAAAATCTGGTGAAATTTTGAGGTCAATAACACCTTTGGAAATATATTTTGTGAGAAAAATGGTGACCATTAAATACTTATTTCAGCCGCTGTACGGAGAATAAAAAGGGAATACACTTTCTTTTCTTCAGTATGCCGCTCCTTCTGTTAAATTAACTACTTTCTTACAAATATTGTAACTCAGTTGTTCAAAACAGTACCAAAACAAATACATTTCTCACTGCCTCAAACTTGAATCAAACATGATAACTTCTCCAACCTGGTGCTTTAATCCAAAGTACGATATATTTGTCAGGAAGGAATGGAAAGATTTTGTAGATATGAATGTGTGCAGTTGCGAGATTTTGAGAACGGTTTGTCTTGATTTGAAGCCAAACAGCATGAAACGTGATGGAACCAAAAGCAGGTGACTTGCCAAGACTAAAGTTTAAACAATCATTCTATATGCTTGATCTATGAGTAAGAGTACAAAGTTGGAAGTATTTTATATTAAGATATGATTTTTACACCACATTTATGGCTTAACTGTAGACTAAAATTCAAGTCGATGTGTGTGGTCTTCTCCGGTTTCCTCCGTCCTCTTGAATACCCCTCGTGGGTATTTAACCTTTGACTCGAGAGCAAGAGCTGGGCCCGCCACCAGTTCAACCCTCAGGAAAGTTACGAGCGCACCCCAGCAGGACAACAACTTTTCCTTTTGCATCTTTTTGGTTTTCTTTTATCCACCCTTTTTCCTCGTCTGACACTTTCTTCTCCTTCCTGCAATGTTCGGAGAAAGACCATCCCCACCGACCAACTGATTTACGGTCATGAGTGCAGCACAACAAGCGTTGCTAGCATGTACAAAATTAGTGCCTTGTAATTTGGGGGAAATTACTAGCTTCACACAAAATCCCAATTTTGCTCTCTCTCTCGTTCGAACTGAACGCATTAAACGCTCACGTTTTCAACTTTAGTCCAGCAACACACGGTCCTATCTTCCCTTTTCGTAACCCTTACTGTTATTTTCTTCCTGGAGTTAGACTCTGTGTTTCCCTATAGATCCCTTGTAGATTTCATTAAATATTCTATAAAATTCCACTCCTCGTTGTGTTGTGTGTGTGTTTTGAGTTTAGTATTTAATATTGCAATAGTCCGGTGCAATGACCATTGTGCAAAGGGCGCCGAGACAATAAGTACTGTATGTCTCAGCGTAATAATCTAAAAGCACTTTTCTTGTCACAAGACGCAGGAAAAGGTTATGAAAAAGTTAATCGGTCTTTTCTTTTTTGCAGTACTTCACAACTTTGATTCATATGTACACTGGATCACAACGTTAGACAAGGATGCCCACTCTCACCCCTGCGATTCGCACTATTTATCGAACCACTGGCAATAGCGGTACAGCAGAACACAAGTATTAAAGGTATCCGCACTCCTGTGTCAGAACACAAAATCAATATATATGCAGATGATATCCTTCCTTATTTACAAGATCCCGAGTCATCACTTCAAACAGTTTTTAACCTCATTAAGACATGTTCGCAATTATCAGAATACGCTATCGATTGGTCAAAATCAACAATACTCCCTATCACGACTAACTCATGGAATCCTGCAGACCAAAACCAAAACTTTCCGACTCAGATTGGCAATATCAAATATCTAGACATTAAAATCCAAGCAAAACTTAAGAGTTAAATGTAAATCATGTACCTCTACTGGGAGAAAAATTGTGATAATTTAAAACGGAACAACCTACCTATCTCACTTTTAGGGTGTATAGCTTCGGTAAAGAAAATTTAACGTTACCTCAAATTAACTATTTATTTTTAATGATCAAACCCACGTTAAAGTTGTTCCAAATGCTAGACTCTGCCATTTTAAATGTTTACTCTAAAAATAAGAAAAATCAAATTAGCCCATCTACCCTTCAGAAAGGTGAAGCAGAAAGGGGACTTGACGCACCCAACTTCAAACATATTGATAGCCAAATACAGTATCTCATTAAATGGTTACATTCAAATGTTGAACAACAATCTTGGCTAGAACAAGAACCGATAAACTGCAACAGCACCAAACTTTTAGAGCACAAGTCTCAAACGCCACAATTGTTTTAAGAATGCGATTATTGCACCCACTTTATCAGCTTGCTCCAAAAGTTTAGAAACCACACAATCTCAGTCAGCACCATATTCTTCCTCACCAATCTGGCACAATCCGGATTTTGAGATTAACAAAATACCCCATTACTGCAGCACATGGGAACAAAGTGGAATTGATCGACTTCAACACTTATTCAAAAATAATGTATTCATGTCATGAGAAAGCTTCTTCCAAGAATTTCAAATTAGAGGTGGTAACTTCCTTTAATACTATAGAACAACAATCCTAAAAATATTCTCAAACCCACGTGAATGCTTTAGAACTACCCGTTTTTGTTCAGAAAGTAGTGAAACTTCATCCACAAAACAAAAAACTCCTTTCAAAAGTATCCAAAATAATCTCAAATACTGATTCAATATACTTACCGATCGCCAAATGGTAAAAACACCTCTCAGTGTCTCTTGGCAATGAATACTGGGCGCAAATCTGCAGAAATACATTCTCAATGACAAAAAAAAAAAATTGTAATTTACAGCTAGTCCAGTTCAAATTACCTAATAGATCACACATTATATTATTACACATATAGTATGCATAAAATGGGCTATGCAAAATCAAACATATGCACTCATTGTACTGAAAACATTCCAGACACTTCTTTTCACGCTCTCTGGCATTGTACACCTGTACAGTGCTTCTGGCCACTAGTTACACAGAAACTCTCCTCAGTTTTGAACTATAGGATTCCGGTTTCTCCTAATCTTTGTCTGCTGGGTGATTTCAAAGGTATAGATCTTCCAAACATGCTCAACCAATACTTGTAATTCTAGCAATCGCTAAAAAACAACATTGTTAAACTAGAAAGATAAACAAGCTATCAACATTGACCAATGGCAAAATCTTGTCCGAGAGTATACCACACTAGAAAAGATCTCTACAAAACATAATAACCAAATGGATAACTAAGAAAAACTGGTCACCTTTCATCAAAATGGTGAACCTTGAAGCTTGATTCTTGTCTGCCTGGGAAAGAATGTCATACAGAAATGTAATGTAATGTGACCATATCATGTCTTCTCATTTTAAACTCCTCTTCACGCAATTGGGTCACTTGCATGTACTTGAACCCCTATCCTTCTGGCCACAGATCTGCGGTGTGGGCCTCTGGGGATGCTGGGCCTGGTTCCCCTCCTTGGGTCGGGTTTTTCCCGTGTTGGCGCCTTCCGTGTCCTGTACTAGTCACTGGGTGATGGTTGTTGAGAGGTGTGTGTGTGTGTGTGTGTGTGTGTTTGGGGCGAGCTTTGGGGAGTGGCTGCCCCCCTTTTCTCTGTGGTCTTCCAGCCGGTCGGTCTGGACCCGCAGGAGTCTAGCCTCTTACTTCACACACACTGCATATTTGTTAGTACACAAACTGCACATTCTTCGCACATTGGGCACATTCACATCTCATTCAGGGAACCCTGGGGGACTGGCACGAGGCATGATGGGGCGGGCGCCGGGCCGGGTGCTGGGACATCTGTGCTGGCTTCCGGTCTGTTTGCCCCCCCCTTCTCTGCCCTGCCGATCCTCCAGTTTTAATGCATCATACACCCATTTGTGGGGGGAGGGCAGTGTCTGGCTGGGGAGGAGACTCGGCCAGGTGTCGCGGCACTCCGGCATGCTCTCTGGACCGCCATGGCTTTCCCCCGTGGATTTTTAATGCACCACGTACATTCTCACATCCTTATGGGAGCTGGTTGGCCTGGGTTGGGGTGACGGTTGCGGATCATCACTGCCCTGTGACCGTCTCGCCTCTCCCCTGCCAGTCCCCCCGATTTCAATAAGGATACGATATCTTTAAACTCCAAGTGGGGGAATCTTCTCTTCAACTGAGCAGCACGACGCAGTGAACTGGTGCCTATCACACTGTAAAGAAACACAGCATGAAGTAGTGTTTTTCTCCCTGCGTGTGATCACGTCGCACAAAGCGAGCTGGTTTAGCGAGTGGGGTGTACCTTTTGTCTGGAAGCATCGCCAACGTTTTCCCTACATTCTTCGGATGTAGTACTACAGCATCATGGGGGTTCTCTCTCCTGAAAAAACAAAACAAAAGCAAGCAATGGTTAAGTACAGTAGAATCTCTGTACTTGAATGCTTTAAAGGTGATTAAAAATCAAGGTGGCCAACGAGCAACGCTGCCGTTTTATAATGGTGACAGTTGCTACAATCGAGGAACCCGTCAAGTCGAATGACTTTGTACAGATCGGAATTTCACAAACCTTTTGGGGAAAGATATACAGTAATCGCTTGTTTATCGCAATGGTTAGTTTCCGGACCACCCAAGCAATAGGCGAAATCTGCGAAGTAGCGGCCACAGATTATTATTATTATTTTTTTTTTTTATTCATTCATATTTTTAAACTGTATGAACCTCCTAAGACTCTTGTTAACATTTTCCACACTCCTATTACCCTCCAACATACTGTTATAAACTCTTTCTATACATTTTAAACTGTTAAACATACTGTAATACACAGTACTACTGTACACTAGGTACATTTTATTCCTGGCAAAATGTGTTTTAATGAAATGTTCTCTTTTTTAAAAAAATGGTTTTATGGTAGGTAGCGTTTATTTTTACCATTTTACCAAAATTACAGTATACACTCAAAATCCCGCAATATGGCGAATTATGGGCAGTATGAACTTTCACCCACGACTTGCAACTTGAGATAAACACTCACTCAAGAGTGATTGTGTTACACTATGCTTAAGTAATTTGGCGGAACCTCTCTCCGAAGGGAGCAGAGGCGGTGGTACAGGCCAGGACGCTGGCTTTGCAAAGCGGAGGTCCACGGCAGCCAATCCCGGCCCGTGGGTCTGTGTTTGCTGGGACAGAGACCGGCGCGAACAACAAGGCGCCTCTCGCCCAATCAATTGCGAAGCGACACTCTGAAAGGCGTGGTACGCTGTAGCAATAGTCAATGCTCCCACATCCGTTCCAACGCAGTCTTTCCGTCACATAGGCCAGTCAGCCAATCAGTATATTTCTTGTAACTTACCCACATGGTCACATGGGGTAAGCGTCCAATCGGGTGCGTTTACACTCAAATGAGGAAGTGAAGCGCTCTAGCAGCCTGGCTAAGCATCGTGGCTTTTTGTACATCCATCCCAAAACTACATTTTAAGCAAAACAGCTCATAATTTTACACCAAGACAAGAACACGACAATATTGAGGCACTTTTAATTTGTGACATCCCTAGCGTTGTGATGAATGAGTTGAGGTTTTCAAGATTTCCCGTTGGATGTGTAAATGTATGTAAATTTTAAATAATTTCACAAGTTGTTTTATAAAAAGGTACATCCGGTATATACATAGATCCAGTGTGATCAGCAAGTTGCACGTGTAAATGAAAACACTGATTCATAATATTGTCAAAATTGCAATCATTTTTGTTAAGAAGATTCAAATTGCCCATATAATTAGCAAAAAGATAATAATCAAGAAATTTGAATATTGTCCAAATGAATTGAAATTATTTGCACCAAAACAATGGGAAAATGTTTGAATTCTCGTTATTTATAGCTTATTAGGCCACAAATACCAGATACTAGTCCGGCCGACTTGAGATCAAATTGGGGAGAATGTGGCCCCTGAACTAAAAGAAATTTGTCACCCATGGTCTACAGTATATGTGCCCTGCGATGGTTTAGCGACCAGTCCAGGGTGTACCACGCCTCTCTACCAAAGTCACCCACGAACTTCACGTCACCCACGACCATAATGCGAACAAGTGTTGTAGAAAACAAAGTTAAGCCTGACCAGTCTAATTATTAACTAATTATCAGCTTATTATCATGACAGTTTCAGTTGTTACAATGCTACTTAATATGTTGTCTACAGTTAATAAATATTTTATGAAAGTGCCACTTTGACCGTGAAACAACTTATTTCAATTTCCAGTATTTTGTAAAGGAAACATTTTTTGCATTGTACTTTGCAAATTGCTTTTCGCATGTCCGAATGTTCTAAGACATGGTGATAGAAAGGCATCACACAGTGAGAGGTGTGACTCACTTGAGCACAGCTGCGATTGTGAATCCTGGAGGCAGCGTGGTGGGAAGGTCCTTCAGTGAATGGACGACCAGATCCACCCTGTGGGACACAGAGGAACACAGTCATGTAGACATGCTCCATTTCCTTGTGGTATACTACTACCATTCACAAGTGTTTGACATGCTTTAAAGACTTCTGATTAACCTCAATAGGTGGGTGAAAGAAAAGGGCTTGCAGCTGTTGTTCGGTGTTTTTCATTCATCCACATGCTGCTTTGAAAGTTCACTCATACAGTATCTACAGTACTTAGTAAATACCGGCTGCAGTAAACGTGCATGTTGCAACTTTGTGCAGGCCATCGGTTGACCTGTAAGTGAAGCCAGATTGGGTTGGCCAGTACTACTCACATATTCTTCTCCAAAGCAGTTTCCAACTCTTTGGTGAACAAACTCTTCTCCCCAATCTGTAATGAACAAAACAAGAAAAACAAAAATAAATAAATAAATTATTAACACTTTCGGTCAATGTCACCCTGTTCCTACTTCCTACAGCGGACAGACTCCGGGTGAGAGGCGGGCTTCACCCTGAACTTTGTCGCCAGCCAATCGCAAGAAACCTATAAATAAACAACCATCCACACTCACAAGCAATTTAGAGTCTTCAATCAACCTACCATGCGTGTTTTTGGCACATGGGAGGAAACCGAAGTACCCGGAGAAAACCCGCGCCAGCACGGAGAGAACATGCAAACTCCACACAGGCGAGGCCAGATTTAAACCCTGGTCCTCAGAACTGTGAGGCAGATGTGCCAACCAGTCGACCACCGTGCCACTTCTGTAATGAGTCATCAACAAAGTTTTAATAAACTGTATAGTGCCTAAATTCCATTGTATGACAGTTACGAATGCTAACAAGGTCGCCTCGCCTTTATCAGTACTCTCTCCACGTCGACTCAGGGTCATCAATGTTTTATTTTACTTTAATCTTGGTTGAATTAAACAGAGGTTACCTTCACCTGAACCACTTGTCTGACCGTTTATAGTATGTCACTTGCCTTAGAGAGGCAGCATCTGACAAACAAGTGACTTAAAATTGTTCACACCCGAAGATTTTTCCAATTTATACACAGATCACAATGGGGACTTTTCAATGTGCACATTGATGACAAGCCTTACTTTCGATAAAGCTGTGTCGAGGATTTTGTCCCCAATTGTTGACATGGCCACTGAAAGAGAGAGGACAGTAAAACTATTACAAAACGTGCCTGGTGAATAGGATTAAAATATCAATAAATCAATGGTATTACATCCGTCCATCCAAACATTTTCTATGCAGTACCGTTGTCCTCACTGGGGTCGTAGGTGAGCTGGAGCCTATCCCAACTAACATTGGACGATAGGGGCGATACACCCTGGGACTGGTCACCAGCCAATTGCAGCTCAATGGTAAATTCATGTATATAAGTGAAAGACGTTTCTCAATTACTCGAGGTACTATAGTTATTTAATCACTTGACTCGTACGTTCACTGTCACACTTAGCCATCATTTTGCACTTTTCCGTTGTGCCATTATTACTGTATTCATCATTGTATAATTTTGCCCACTTTTCTTGCTCAACAGTATCACAGCACTATTGTCATTTATTTCTTAATGACATCTTGGATCTATCCTAAATATATATTTCATTATATATACACACTTTATATATATATATATATATATATATTACATACATATATAGAAATACACACACACACACACACACACACGTATGTGGCAGTGTTAACTACTTGTGGATTTTCGGCATTCGCGGCAGGGCTTGATTCCTACCATACAATGTATATATCCTGTATCGCGAATCTCCATCCATCCATCCATCCATCCATCCATCCACACACACACACACATAGAAAGAGAGGGAGAGAGAAATCTTACCAATTTCCAAAATGATGTCAGGGTGCAGCTCTTTAAGTTTTTCTGCAACGCTGTCAGTCTGTATGCGAGCCAACTATGAAAAGAACACAACAGCCTTTCATCTTAGGTTTAATGTCCTGGAACTGATCAGACTTGGATAATATGACCACAGTGTTAGTGTTTGAGTAACAGCCACCAAGAATGGCAAACTAAAAATTAAACATTACATTAAAAACGCCAATGTGAAATCCCCAAGAATCTGATGAAACATAGCACTGGTTAGTTATGGTGACATAGTAACGACTCTCCTTGCTAACAATGGAAAATGTGAATACAATTATTCTACATTACATTACATGTGTTATTTCCAGCATTATCTTAACAATTTCACTAACTTCCCTCTTGCCATCAACCACTTAAAACAGTTGACTTACAATTCCATGCTGCCAATTTTGGACTTCTCTGCTGAGACACTACTACCTAATTTGTCCACTCACTGTAGTAGTCTCGTCACTCTGCACTATTTGCATATCTGTTGTTGACCAATGCTGGCCACTCATGTGCTTGAGAACTATTTGCACCATTTGCACAATTGTCACAGTTTCAGATTATAGCACTACTAGTCACTTTAAGGTGCTTACATTTCTTGAGGACTTTGGACCATTTGCAAAATTGTCACTGTACCAGATTATCTCACTATTAGCCACTTCAAACTGCTCTAAATTGCTTGAAGACTCATTATTGTACAATCAGTCATTCTACCAGTGCGCGGAATTTTCTTATAAATAAGGACAAAGAGCGCAGTAGTACATGGACCTTAAGATTGATATCAAGGATGTCAAATAAAAAGATCAAACGGCTTTCTGTAGTTAATTCAATAATCCAATCCATACAATATGGTACCTGACTCTTGCGGGTTCCGATCCGGATGACACGACTGATTTTTCCATCCCCAATCTACAACAATAAGAAAGAAAGTTTAAGAAGTCACACTCGTCATCTAACGTTGCATCCAGACACCTCATTTGCAAACCATAATCTGACTTCACCCTGATATACTTGAACAGTCCTTCCTCCATTACTCGGCTTGCGCACTGTAGAAGCTATAGTGTGCTGTGGAAAGGATCTGTGCTGAAGTCACACAGCCTCAAGATTCTGAACAGTAGTCTTTTTAAGCAGACAAGCCCTCATTCACAGAACCTCCACCCCAATACGTCCCTGTTGCCAAGAGATAAGGACCACTCCATTGAGTCCGTTATAAGAAGCAGGGAGGGGCATCTCTGGTTATAAGGTGTGGTCCAAATCTTTTTCATACATGAAGCATCAGTTAATGTATATTTACCAATAAAACAGAGCGGTTTTTACACACAAAAAAAAAAACGAGAAAAAAAAACATGAAGCAGCTGGTTGATAATTGCTAACCCTGAAAAAAATCCGTATGCATTCGCTGCCCATCATTAATCTTAACTGTAAACCAAACTTGTATAAAACAAGGTTAATTTGTTTTGAGGGACATCTTGGTCGTTGCGTACTTGTTAACGTTAAGATTAGTAGTTGAGTTACATCCAGCTGTTATTTTTATGACGTACCTAAATACATTATAGTTGTTGAATTCTTGTTTTACTTTTGAGCTAAGTGAAGCGGCGCAAATGATACCTTATCAAATTCAAACCCTTCAACGTCAGTCTGCTGTCAACGATTTTCAGGCCACGCCTCTCGTTTTAAAGGTCCAATGAGCTTGAATACAATGACAGACGTGAACATTGGCCAATTGGAACGCCGTCTGGCGACCGTATGCGGAAATGGCGTTCGGCCGAGCCTCATCCACGCGTGGTTCAACATTCAAGGTGTTTCTTTGTCAATGTACAGGAAAAACACAGTGGTCACACTTAGAAATGAAATTCTTACTTTGCTATTTTCCCTCCACTTTAAACAATGAAGGTGTTCACTCGTGGTGGTGAAAACATCTGTAAAGTCGTTTAAAACTTACCGCAGCATTTGCCTCCTGCGTCATGAGGCTGACCCGATTAACTTTGTCCGCTTTCGCAAAACTACAGCGCGTTTAGCCGTCCACAGGGTCATTTATTAGGGGAAATCCTTCAAAAGCCCAGCGCTCATTTTACTTAGCGCCTCATGACCACTGAATGTGACGTCATTACAGCGTCTCGAGGTCATTTCCTTGTTCCGGGTTCAATTTCGCTCTGCGGATTGGTTCTCTGGAGTAAGAACCGAGCCCATAGGTGAATAGGTTACAACACCTGTTAACTTTCTTTCTTTTTTTTAACAATATTGTAAATTCATGAGCTACTGAATTTTGCGTTTTTTATTAGCTCTAAACCATAACCTTAACCATTAAAAGAAATATATTTCAAATATTTCCCTGTGTGTTCAATTAATCTAAAGAATACATTGTCACTTTTATTGAACTAGTGAAATACTGTACATATTCACAATATTCTAATTTAATTTATTGATTATCATTTATTATAGATAGATAGATAGATAGATAGATAGATAGACAGATAGATAGATAGATAGATAGATAGATAGATAGATAGATAGATAGATAGATAGATAGATAGATAGATAGATAGATAGTCACACCACCTGTATTCACAATTACCACAAAATAGGGGCAACCAACAAAGTGAAAAGAATAACATACAAAAGCAGCATTTGACAGTGACCCAAGGAAAAATTTACAAACCCCAATTGCAGTAAAGTTGGGGCGTTGTGTAAAACATACATAAAAACAGAATATAATGATTTGCAAATCCTTTTCAACCTATATTCAATTGAGTACACTAAAATGGCAATATATTTAATGTTCAAACTCATAAACTTTGTCCTTGTTTTTTGCAAATATTCACTCATTTTGAATTTGATGACTGCAACATGTTCTCAAAACAAAAAGCTCAGACAGGGGGCATGTTTTCCACTGTGTTACATCACCTTTCCTTTGAACAACACTCAATGAGCGTTTGGGACCTGAGGACACTAACTATTGAATTGTTCTAAAATGTATTTAGTGTTCAGGCCAGCTGAGAAGGCCTTGCTGGCTCTGACCACACATCACAGCTTTTCACTCTTGATTTTCATTTTTAGTCTATGACTGTACTTATTACTCACACAACACCACACACCCCAGAGCAGTGTCTTGCTCAGTGGTGAAAACT